>NC_055967.1:22723720-22746220 GCF_018492685.1 Alosa sapidissima
CTTCAGGACCCATGGCCAGAGACCTCGCCAAACATGCTCTTCTATTATGCTTTTATGCATTATGCTTTTATGTCTTTATGCAAATTCAGGAATGTGAACTAGTGAAACTGGTTTTTATCATCACCATTTGACCATCAGTGACGGCTCACTCCTGAGCAGCAGCACTTGCCCCAGCATTAGGGTCAGCTAGAGACCAGTGTGGGGAGTGAGAGGAGGAGAGGAGGAGCAGAAAGGGGGGATGAGGGGGAGAGGATAAAAAGAAGAGAGGAGATGAGAGAAAGGGGAGGTGAGGAGGAGGTGAAAAGAGGTATGAGGAGAGGAGAAGAGGAGAGAAGGAGAAAGAAAAGAGAGGGATGAGAAATGAGGAGAGACATGGGGAGAGCGGAGGAGAAGAGGAGAGAAGGAGAAAGAAAAGAGAGGGATGAGAAATGAGGAGAGACATGGGGAGAGAGGAGGAGAGGAGGAGAAAGAAAAGAGAGGGATGAGAAATGAGGAGAGACATGGGGAGAGAGGAGGAGAGAAGGAGAAAGAAAAGAGAGGATGAGAAATGAGGAGAGAGGAGGAGAAGACAGAGAGGGATGAGGGATGTGGAGAGACAAGGGGGAGAGCATATTGCAGTGTCATGGCCGCCCTCCTGAGAGGCCGCAGTTCCATGCTGTTAATTAATTTCTCTGATTAGTCCAATCACAACACACCAGCAGCTTCAGCTGGGTGTACTCTACAGCACAGGTCACAACCTCACACACACGCGCGCACACACACACACACACACACACAACCTCACACACACACACACCACCCACACACAGAGACATAGACACATACTCTTATTCTTTCTTTCTCTATCTCCCTCTCTCTATCTGTCTCACACATACACTTATTCACACTTGAACACACACACACACACACACACACACACACATATACCATAAACGCACACATGCATGCATAGGCATACCTACACTCTGGCAGTCTTGATAAAAACGAAACCTCTATGCTTTAATACATAACTTTACATCTACCAATGCATCGTCCATTATGTACAGAACTTGATGTCCTATTGGCCCTATCCACACTGCTGTGCTGGTGTGGAGTAACCTGGCCCCTGCTAACTGTGTGTATGTGGGGGCCTAGGAGACTCAGCAGGGCTTTCTGTGTGTAGAGAGACAAGCAGAAAACTCTCCCTGATGCTGTGTGCTTATTCACTGGGCAGAGATGCTTGTGTCCACCACTACTAGTTATTTCCTCTATAGGCTCTACTGTAATAGTTATCTCCTCCGTAGGCACCACTACTAGTTATCTCCTCCGTAGTCACTACTCTAATAGTTATCTCCTCCGTAGGCACCACTAATAGTTATCTCCTCCGTAGGCACCACTGCTAGTTATCTCCTCCGTAGTCACTACTCTAATAGTTATCTCCTCCGTAGTCACTACTCTAATAGTTATCTCCTCCGTAGGCACCACTAATAGTTATCTCCTCCGTAGGCACCACTGCTAGTTATCTCCTCCGTAGTCACTACTCTAATAGTTATCTCCTCCGTAGTCACTACTCTAATAGTTATCTCCTCCGTAGGCACCACTAATAGTTATCTCCTCCGTAGGCACCACTGCTAGTTATCTCCTCCGTAGTCACTACTCTAATAGTTATCTCCTCCATAGGCACCACCACTACTAGTTATCAAATTCAAATTCCAATTCAAAGTTGCTTTATTAGCATGACTGTATGGGAACAGTGTTGCCAAAGCTATTATTACATACAATAACATAAGACCATAAAACAAACAAAAAAAAAACATAAAACATAAAAAGGTAAAAAGGGGGGGGGGGGTACATCAGTGCACATATAACATATAAGATCTAGAAATTAACAGCAGTAAAGAACAAAAGTAATAATAGGATGATGATGATGAGTATGCCTGTGTGTGTGTATCACAAACACAAATTTGTTTTAGTCCCTCAGATCCTCACATTTCAAGATAAATGTTGCTGCTAAAGCATAAGAGGGCCCTTCACCAAGAAGTATGGCCATTTATCATTGTTGTCACAATCTTGAAAGTGTGTGATACTATTTGGAATTTGGGAAAGAATGTCTGTCTTACATTTTCATATTTTTCACAGTGAAGAAAGAAGTGCTCCTCTGTCTCACCAATTTCAAGATTCTTTTCTGAATAGGTAAGGCCAATGGAAAACGGCCTAAATCTGCCCTACATGCATTATTGGGTGTTTTTGATTGAGCTTTTGGTATAAATCGACAGAATTCTGTATGTAGGGCTTCAGTTGGATGCTTCTCCCATTTCATGTAGTCGTGCATACTGAGTGTACCCCAAACCTCACTTCATACAGCGCAATAGGCTGGATTATGGTGTCAAAGATTTTTGCACCAGACTGTAATTGGGATGTTTATTTTGTGAAATGTTCTTTTTATGGCGTAGAGTGCCATACGGGCTTTTGCTTTCAATGCATTCACTGCCATGCTGAAACTTCCTGATGCTGTAATGACTAAAGTTATAACTAGAGTATTACTTAAGTTATAACTAGAGTTATCTCCTCTGTAGACACCACTACTAGTTGTCTCCTCCATAGGGCATTCCATGGCTCACAGCTGTTGGGTGTTAAGCCTTTTCTCATGAAGTGATATCTGATCTAATACATCTGGGTTGTATTTGCCTACACAATACTGTTTATATAATTTTATATAATAGTATACAACATTGGCTATTTCTTTTTCCTGTATTCTTTTGCCATTTTTGGCCAAGCATATTAAAGGTTTCGTTGTCAGACCACCAGAAATACTGGAAATGTTTGCCAGCATCACTGGTACTTGACCCTGTGGGTGAGAGCCAGAGGAGAATATCTTGAATTTATTAATTATCTTCTTCACCCAACGCCACCCCTCCGTACTTTCTTTCTCTCCTCCTCGACATCTCTCTCTCTCTCTCTCTCTCTCTCTCTCTCTCTCAAACACTCACACACACTCCCTTACCTCACGCATACGGACGCCTGGACGCTGCAGCGTTTCAGGGAGGGAGCGAAAGAGAGGGGAAAGAAAGCGAGGGAGTGTGAGAGAGCGGGGAGATTGTCTCGAGCAAAGTGGCGCGGAGGGAAGGAAGAGAATGTGTAAATCCTGACTAGAATCGAACGGACGGGCGATCTGTAGCGAGAGGTTTTCCGGTTAGAGCGTGATTGTGGTGATGGGTAGCTGTAGTGTGGCACCTCCTGCTCAGCTCCTTGGGGAGAGCGTTCCCCGTCAGTCCGTCAGCGCTGGAAATGGGCGCTCTGATGTTGAACCAGGAAGACGCAGTGGAGGCAGACGCCAGGGCTTAGAGGGAGGAGAGAGTGTATGTGATTACCTGAGCTTTTCTTCGGCGGATTCTTCAAATCGCTGAACTATACCATGGTGAATTACCAGAAATACATAACTGTTATGCAGCTGGCTTTAGGGGTGACAGCAATCAACAGACATCGTTGCCTCCTCCAAGAAAACATATGTGGTGAGTATGCTTCTGGTGCAGATGATGATGTGATGCAGGTTATTGGCAAGGGGAGGGGGGCAGGCTGTCGGATCGGTGTTACTTAATAACGGACGGGTCACGGTGGAACGGGATACTCGCATCATCGGCCAAATGAGTGTTTTCTCTCCGTGACATGTGAACACCGAAGACAGCAGTGGTGTAATTATTACGATCTAGAACAAGGGGTACAGTAGCCAGCAGACTACTGTAACGGGATGATCGTGAGTCCCTGCCGCTTTCTATGTGTATTACAGTGTGTGTGTGCGT
This sequence comes from Alosa sapidissima, assembly GCF_018492685.1. Classification (NCBI taxonomy): domain Eukaryota; kingdom Metazoa; phylum Chordata; class Actinopteri; order Clupeiformes; family Clupeidae; genus Alosa; species Alosa sapidissima. The sequence goes on from NC_055967.1 coordinate 22,727,500, forward strand.
GTGTGTGTGTGTGTGTGTGTGTTTGTGTGTGTGAGAGAGAGTGTATGTGTAAAAAAGCTACTTTTAGTATAATAAATTGCTCCAATACCGGTGGTGTGAAACTAAATGACATCTACAGTGCTCGGTGGCTCATAATATCATGACTGTATGCTCTGCTTCAGTGGCGTTATTTTCGTATGCATCGCTTTCCTCGTGCCTCTTTCTCCATGGGCTTCATTCATTATTCATCCGCTCCCGAAAGTTACTCTGTCGCCATGAAACCATGATGTTCTCCTCTGGATAGTTTTCATGAATAAAAAAACTCCTGCATGAAAATGATCCTGTGTTGTTTTTTTTTATATCTGTTGCCTCTTTTGGTAATTGTTGTCATCTCATTTCATATACACAGCACATAACCATTTCCAAGGTGATATGACATTCATATTAAAGTGTGTGCGCGTGTGTGTGTGTGTGTGCGCGCGCGCGCGTTCGCGCACATCATTGTTTGTTTTCATGCTCTGTCTCTTTGAGTATGTTTTGTGCCTCCCTTTCCTCACCTGAAGCCGGCTGGGTTGTGCACTGGTGCAGTGGCTCTTATTCCGCTCTCACAGGAATCAATGTGTGTGTGTGTGTGTGTGTGTGTGTGTGTGTGTGTGTCGTGTGTGTGTGTGTTTGTCATCTCGGCAGGATTAGCGCTCTGATGAAGAGAAAATCGAATGATTAATTAGCCTCCTGTAGCAGACGGCACACGTCCGTGTTTGTTGTCATTTGCTAATGTCTGTAAAATAATCTGTCAGAGACCACACCGTGTGTCAGCCCCTAGCCTGGGCTCACAAGGGCGTCTTTTAACCTGCAATTGGATTTCCATCACTTTCAATAAAAATGAATCTATCTATCTATCTATCTATCTCTATATCTATCTATCTATCTACTGTATCTATCTTTATCATATGCTGTCTATAACAGATACTATCCATTTTCCTTGTTTTATCTTTCTGCATTTGTCTTCCTTTACCGGTATTTGTTTCTTGTTTTTTTTCTCTCTATTTTATTATTATTATTATTATTATTATTTCTCTGTGTCAGAGACACCCCCCACCCCCTTTCTCCATTTCTCTCCCTCCTCTCCTCCCTCTCTCTCTACCTCTCTCTCTCTCTCCCTATCCCTCTCTCTCTCTCTCTCTCTGCTGAATGTGTGCAGATTGGTGTCCATCAGCTGGGTCAGTTCAGGTTATTACAGCAGATATGATTTAAACGGTCTGAATCAGCGGTACACACACACACACACACACACACACACACACACACACACACACACACACACACACACACACACAGAGGGGGCACTCTGTCTCTGTCTCTCTGCTGCCTGTGTCCATGTGCTGTGTGATCGGTGTCTGTGTTCCACTGCCCAGTGGGCTCCTTGGGCTGTCCGTCTGCTAATGGGCCGTGACCTCTGCACCTTTATGGCCAGAGCCAGCATCGTGCATCACCCGAGCCCAGCCTCAGCACCACCACCGCACACACACAATTTGGGGTGTGTGTGTGTGTGGGGGGGGAGGGGTATACTTTAATTTCCCATTGATCTTTTCCTGCTCGGACAGATCTCTGACTCACACCCCTGTAGTTTCGCACAGCGTCGCTGCAGTATGTCCACACACACACACACACACACAGATCAGGGCTTCTCTCATGTCCACACACACAGACATACACACACACACACAGATCAGGGCTTCTCTCATGTCCACACACACACATACATACACACACACACACAGATCAGGGCTTCTCTCATGTCCACACACACACATACATACACACACACACACACACACACAGACAGACACACAGATCCGGGCTTCTCTCATGTCCACAAACACAGACACACACAATCTGTCAGGGATACTCTGATGCTACTAGAAGATGACATAAACAGAGATGGTATTTTTAGAGGCTTCACGGAACCTATCAGCCCAACAGATAAGCTGACAGAATTCATCAACGTGTAACCCACCACCAGACGGGGGCTGTACCACGCAAGCTAGTTTCTCAAGTCAACACCAGCATCAAGACTATGTTCCAGTAAGCCCTACAGCTCAAGAACAATGCAGGAGAATGCTGGACTCAGTAATTCCATAAACAGATCTCCATAAACATTCCAGGGTTATGTGATAGGACACACCAGTTGTTTGAGAGTTTATAGCTTCTAATCTGACCTGCTGATGGACATGTTTATGGTGGAGTCGTATCTAACAGATGACCATGTTTGGCCAAGCGTAGTCCTGCAGGCAGTTAATGATGTTGGTGAAGCACTGTCCCATAAGCACGAAAGTGCTGTAGATCGACACCTCTAAACTCTACATTACCCAGCATCCCCACTCTCTCTTAGGCCTACATTACCCAGCATTCCCCTGGTCACACAGAATTCCACTGTCGGCGGGCAGTATAAGTGACTGGAACCCTCAGGAGAGTGATCTGGCGAGTGTGTTTGTGTGTTTGTGTATGCTGGCGTGGTGTTTGTTTACGTGTGTTTAATTATTAATCGTCTTGTAAATGTGAGCGCGTCACGGTTTGCCCGGGCTGTAAGAGCAGCTCTCGGCTGAACAGCAGCCCCCTGCAGGATCAGACCGGAACACGCAGCCTGAGCAGAGATACGGCACGCCTGAGCGGTACGCGCTCAGGAAACACCGTGCCTCTGTTACAAGCTAACACCGGGACTGGCCCCAAGCGGCCAGACTGAAGCGTCAGAGTCCTCTGTGGGCAGCAGCACAAACACACTTCGCTTGTGCCTTCCGGTTTCCGTGTTCAGCGTGTTCCGTGATTCTCTCTCTAGTTCTGTCTCCTCACCTGAGGATCTGAGGCTGCAGGTCTGGAACCCAGGTAACACAGAACCAGCTCTCAACACCGAGGGGTCTGAGTTCTAAACAGAGAAACAGAGTTGTGATCTTCCCTGGGAGGGGAGTGTGTTTGTGTGTGTGTGGGGGGGTCAGGACGAGAGAGTGTGTGGGGTTGGGCATGTCTCTTGTTCTCATAGCAGAGAGGGTTAGCCCCAGACTGGAGCGTATGATATGAGACCAAAGGCTTCACCCGCCCACATTTCCACATGAAGAAACCCCATCTGGCCTCTTTAAACCCCGCCAAACTCATTAGAGCACAGAGGACAAAAACGCAGTCGTCCTTCACACACACTCATCCTCAAACTCACACTCACACTTACATGCATGCATGCAATCACACACACTCACTCACTCTTGCTCCAACCCTCTTAGGTATGAGCTACACCAGGCGCGTAACTGAAGCGTTCCGTTCGCGATGCGTAAAATCCATTTTAAAAGACCAGTCTATTTTTTTCGAACATACGCGTCGCTATCACATCTGGTGTAGCTACTTCAATTGATTATAGTGGAAGCTAATTGTTGCAGCAGACGCTACACGAACGGAACGCTTCAGTTACACCCCTGGTGTAGCTCATACCTTACACATGTGCTTACTCACACTCACACTAACACAAACACACACACACCTGCACCACTGCTCATTCACACTGACACTTACTCACACTTACACACACACACACACATATCTGCACCAACCCTCTTCCACATGCACTTACTCACACTTACACACACACACATATCTGCACCAACCCTCTTACACATGCGCTTACCCACACTTACACATACACACACACACACACACACACACACACACATACACAGATACACACACACCGGCACCAACCCTCTTACACATGTGCTTACCCACACTTACACACACACACACACACACATACACACACATACACACACACACACACACCTTCACCAACCCTCTTACACACAGTGCTTACACACACTCTCAGACACAGACTAACCCTCACCACAGCCTTACATGTGTGTTTGGAGTGATTTCATGTGTTTGCTCACAGTTATGGATTTGATCATAAATCATCACTCATCCTCTCAGCATGAGATTCCTGTTCGATAAATCTCCAGGCCAGGGCTCTCTGTGTGTTGGGCCAGATGTAGATGGGTTTATGGCCCATATATTTCCTTGTCCACGTAAACAACTGTCTATGCACAATGAGTTGAAACTTTCTGCCGACAGGATGCATATTTCCTCTAAGACATCCTCATTTTTCTTTTCTGCAGACAAGCGCATTATAAAAATTGTGAGAATTTAAATGTTGTACTTGTGTATAATTTGTTACACATTCATATTCATGTTTTTTTGAAAACCTATTCACAGTTACACTTTTTTCATTCTTCTGAGATAGAACAGACAGATAAAGAGAGAGAGGGATGGAGTGTGTTTGTGTAGAACCAGATGTTCCTCTTCCCTGCAGTGTTAAAAAAGCCATTTCACAGATTAGCATTAACCTGCTTAATGAACTCCACAGCACAGCAATGCCTCTCTTCTCATCCTCCTCTTCTTTATTCTCATCCCCCTCTCCTTTCCTCTCCTCATCCACCTCTCCTCTATTCTCATCCTCTTCTCCTCTATTCTCATCCTCTTCTCTTCTCCTCTCTCTTCTCCTCTCTTCCTCTCTCATCCTCCTCCTTTCCTCCCCACAGGTTTACACACACGTGCACCCCCCCCCCCCCCCCCCCCCCCCCCGCTTCTCTGTGATGCAGTACTAAGGTGCCCTGTAGGATTTAAAGGCCGATCCTCTCCTGAGTTCAGCTGAAGTTACTTTACATCTGAAGTGAAGTGGAGTTGGAGGAGGGTTAGTGAGTTTCCTCAGAAGTGGAGCGGTGGGCTGGTGTGAATGTGTGTGTGTGTGTGTGTGTGTGTGTGTGTGTGTGTGTGTGTGTGTGTGTGTGTGTGTGTGTAATGCAGAGGAGCGGTGGGCTTGTGTGTGCATGTGATGGGGGAGCAGTGAGGTGGTGTGTGTGTGTGTGTGTGTGTGTTTGGCGCAGTGAGGTGGTGTGTGTGTGTGTGTGTGTGTATAGGGAGGTTGCCTCAGGGGCTGTGTTGCAGTCGTTATCTGGGTGTCAGGATGGCAACGCTTCGCTGCCCCTCACATCAGCTGAAAAGTCCTGCAGGCTTCCTGCTGCTGCTGCTGGGTGTCGATGTGCAGCAGGACAGACTGCCATTGCAGTAACTCAGAACTGCTGCTCACATCTCAGCAGAGAGGGAACACAAAGCACACCCTTCTCCCCTCCTGTGCTGTGCTGTGTGTGTGTGTGTGTGTGTGTGTGTGTGTGTGTGTGTGTAATCTATCATTAGAAAAATGTCTGCTCAGTCTATAATGTCCTTTGATCACACAGTGTGCAGATATTCCACCTTCAGACCTCTGTGCACTTTTAGTGTGTGTGTGTGTGCGTGTGTGTGTGTCGGTCAGATGGACACACCTGTGGCTGTTTGTCTTCTTCTCCTAGTGAGTTATAACCCATCCAGGTAATCTCATCGACTAGTCTCTCAGTTACAATTGTGTGTAAAATTGTGATGCAAGTTATGCATGTGATGCAACTATGTTTTATGGCTGTGGGATTTATTCTGTGTGTGTGTGCAGCAGGCTCTGTGTGAATGTGTGTGTGTGTGTGTGTGCAGCAGGCTGTGTGTGTGTATGTGTGTGTGTGTGTGTGTGTGTGTTTGTGTGTGTGTAGCAAGGTGTGTGTGTGTGTGTGTGTGTGTGTGTGTGTGTGTGTGCAGCAGTCCTCTCTTAGCTGCTGATGGGGCAGTGTGTGTCCTGTATTGGGCTGTAATTGCCTCTGATGCCTGAGCGGAGCTCGTCAGGATGGGTCAGAGTTCTCTGCTGCCTCTGCTGGTCAGTATTGACCTCTGACCTTCTGTCTGCTGTCTGTTGGCTCTCAGCTGGTCATTCAGCTGCACCTCCGCCGGACATTATCGACCCCTGTCCACTGCCTTTGGGTGCTCCTCCTCTGGTTAGTATCGACCAGTCTGCCCTGCCGCACAATGCCGGGCATCAGCTTACCTGCATGTTTGGGCTGCAGGATTAGCGTGTTTGTCCACAGAGCCAGAGTAGGGGAGGCTCAGGTTCTCCCAGACACACACACACACACACACACACACACACACACACACACATACACACACACATGTACGCATACAGGCATGCACACACACACACATACACACACACAAACACACACACAGACACAGAGACATACACACACACGCACACATGCAGGCATGCACGCATACAGGCATGCACACACATACACACACACAAACACACACACAGACACAGAGACATACACACACACGCACACATGCAGGCATGCACGCACACACGCACTCGCACACACACACACTCAAACACACAGACACACTCAGACAGCTCCCAGAGGGACAGACAGACACACACACACACACTCATGCAGGCATGCATGCACACACACACTCGCACATACATACACACACACACACTCAAACACACAGACACACACACATACACATATAAACACACAGGCCGGTCCTAAAGGTTCAGACACACACAGACAGCTCCCAGGGAGACAGACAGACAGTTTTTACAGGGTCAGACAGACAGACCGACAGCTCCCATTGGGCCTGTTAATGGTCATATGGCTGCATGCTGTGTGGACATGTTTGTGTGTGTTTTGGTGTATGTCACTGTCAGTGGCGTTTTCTCCCAGAATCCAGGTTTTGTTCATTCTTGCTGTGCTATCTCCCGTTTTCATTTAGTATTTTGCAATGAGTGAAACAGCGCCCCATAAATTGTATATGGTGAATGTGTTGAAACACAGTATTACAGTCCCGTCGTCTCCAAGTGGCACCCAGCCCGAGTTGGAATCCTTATCGCTAAAGCAATATGTAAATAAAAAGATGATCAACAATCAAATTAGGTGTAGTCATGGTCAATGTGATTTGTCAGCACCTTAGAAAGGGAAGCCATCCTTCTGTCTATCCCTTCCTGTCTATCAGTCGTTTAGTTAGGAGCCATTTTGAGTTTTGTTGAGATTGGATGATGTTAGCAAGTGCCATTGTGGACAGTAGAGATTTGCAATTGTTAGCAGGCCTACAAAAGGATTTTAGTAAATTACTTCTTCAACAATGACTTAAAATGAAATCTGACGGCAGACCAATGCCAAATCTGGAGGTTTGAGAGGGTAGACGTTTTTACTTTCAAGGGAGGGAGAGAGAGAGCCTGTGTGTGTTGATGTTACGAGTGGCAGTAATCCAGGCTGCATTGTTAGCCTACATTGCCGTGACATTGCATGTTACATATTCTTATATACTCCATAGCCTAAGCATATGGCCTAATGTAGTGGTATGCTGCTGCAGTTGTGTAGAGGACGTCCTCCAGTAGGCAATATGTGAGTGAGGGAGAGAGAGACAGCGTGTGTGTGTGTGTGAGGGAGGGAGAGAGACAGCGTGTGTGTGAGGGAGGGAGAGAGAGACAGCGTGTGTGTGTGTGAGGGAGGGAGCGAGAGACAGCGTGTGTGTGTGAGGGAGGGAGAGACAGCGCGCGTGTGTGAGGGAGGGAGAGACAGCGTGTGTTTGTGTGAGGGAGGGAGAGACAGCGCGTGTGTGTGTGAAGGAAGGAGAGAGAGACAGCGTGTGTGTGTGTGTGTGTGAGGGAGGGAGAGAGACAGCATGTGTGTGTGAGGTGTGATGTGCTGTCACCGGTGTCCCTTGTCCAGTTTATGTTACGTGGCCTGTAGGTTAGGCTACAGTATGTTGGTCACTGGTCACTGTTACAGTTTGTGCCTATTGGTTACACACTTTACAGTTTGTACCTATTGGTTACACACTTTACAGTTTGTGCCTATTGCTTACACACTTTACAGTTTGTGCCTATTGCTTACACACTTTTTTGCTGAATTTGAATTATTATGTCAAAACTCTACACACAGCCAAATAAGACATAGCACTTGGAGATAAACAACTCACATCTATGCCAAAATAAAATCATGCAATCAAAACTCAACAATCCTTTCTAAAAATGTAATTATTGCAACAAAATCATACACACATGCATCGTTTGAATTTTTGTTTCAAATCAACAGCAACACACTGATGTGTTTTATAAAACACTGCAGTCTTTGTGTTTCTATTTTTATTGTCATTTTCTCAGACTCAGTCTTCTGTGAAACTCAAAAGTAGAATTTCTGCAGTAATCAACTGACATTTATGCAAGTTTTACAAAAACATTCTTACAAAAATAAAGAAAGATATCACACTTCTCAATGGAATAGAGTAAGTGAATGTACTCTAAACAAATAAAAAATGTAGCAACAAAACAAAAGTAAAAAAAAAAATAACTGGAGAAATTGCTATTGACAAAAAACCCATATATATTTATGTGTGTGTGTGTGTGTGTGTGTGTGTGTGGCGGGGTTAGGTTGGGGGTGTGTATGGATGGTTTTCAGTTGTGTATGTGAGCATAACATTTTCCAGTTGTTTGAGTGAGAGTGTTTCACTTGAGTATATGTGAGACTTTCACTAGTGTGTGAATGGTTTCATATGTGTGTGTAAGAAGTTGTTTTTCAGTGGTGTATATGCATTTTACTAGTGTTTGTAAGAGCATTTCAATAGTGTATGTAAAAGGTTTTCACTATAGCGTGTGAATGAGTTTGGTTTTACATGTATGTATATGCTAGCTAGCTAGTTCTGAATAATGTTCCAGACGGCCCCTCATGTTACTGTGGGCCAGATGTACGTACATTTGCGAGCATAGCGTTATCAGCGTCATGGACACACCGCAGATTGCGAACGCTGTCAGACCCGAGTTTCCGTCGTATTTATCAATCATTCAATCCTTAGTGTAAACTGTGCCTTTCTCTGCCTTTCTCCGCCCATAAACGCAATTTACGAACGTCCACAACTGAATGGCAGCGCCTACATACAAGCTCAGTTGAATGAAGTTAACTGATGACAACATTAAAAAGAATCAAACGTTTAGCGATCATGAAATAATACCATACATGATAAGATGTAAACAAGCAGGGAGATAATGAAGATCAGTAGTTCTACTCAAACTACTTGTGCACGTAGGCTATGGAAGATTGGTCAAATCTAGCAAGTAGGAAAGTTTAAGTGAATGACGTGAAAGTGAAAGTAAGACATTCGAAAGGCCAACGAAAGTTGAGGTTGCTTTTGGTAGTACAAATACTTTCACCACAAAAACTGGTGCTCTAAATAGCGATTCTGTTGTCTTTGAAAGGTTCTCTTATTGACGCATTGAACTGCAATTTGGATTAAAACCTGCTTTTACAAGGCGGAAGTATTTAGGCGCAGAATAGACGTGCGCTTTCAGGAGCAGTATTTTTACATACCGCGGAATACATAATTAGGCGCTCTTTACTCTTCCCCTCCCATCTTTTTACGCTAAACTCCCACTTTCCCCTGGATCCTCCCATGAATGCATATGCATGACATGACAAACGCAATCTGCCACTTTCAGCTCCCGCGACAGGCAGTTTGCGCGTGTACATCATTGCAGCCTGTTTGTACATACCTCGCAATGATTTTACACGCACATTGCGAAACAAATACGCCTGAAGTGGGCGCAAAAGCGTTAGTACATCTGGCCCTGTGTGTTAGTGTGTGTAACAGTGTTGGTGTGTGATAGTGTGTGTTACTGTGTGTTAGTGTGTGTAACAGTGTTGGTGTGTGATAGTGTGTGTAACTGTGTGTGTGTGTGTGTGTGTGTGTGTGTGTGTTGGTGTGTGTGGTTGGACATAACTGAATGGTGTGGTGTTGCTTGTTCTCACCTCTGAGAGCATTTGAGTCTTTGCTTATCTCTGGGCCTGTGCTCTGCTCTCACCAACCACGTTTACATAACACACTCCAGTTGGAAAAGTAAGCTCAAGGTGAACTCTCCCTCTCTCTTCTCTCTCTCTCTCTTCTCTCTTCTCTCTCTCTCTCTCTCTCTCTCTCCATCTCTCTCTCCTGTTTTGGGGGCAAACTTTAACCCCCATCGCTCTACTGTTTTTCACTCTCTCCTTCCCTCTTTGTTCTTTAGTTAACACACTGAATTAGTGTTGAGCAGGACGCCTGAAATGCCTCTTAAATGCCTCTCATTTCACTCGTATTCTTAGAGATGTGCCTCGTCTCCCCGGGAGACTCCACTAATCTGCCACTTAATATGGAAATTGAGACGACTCCTCTCCTCTCCTCCTCCTCTCCTCCTCTGGAACAGTAGATTTGTCTTATTGAGTTGCGTCTGTTGGGCTTTGGAGCGTTTTTGGCGTGTCCTCCTAGTGCGATGGGGGAAAGCTGGTTAAGAGCTCACAGCCACCAACGCTGAATCAAACACGTTTAGACGCCTTTTATTTCCAACAAGCCAGCACTTCTAATGCCAGGAAACAGATGCACAGAGCTCTGCCTGAGAGAGAGAGAGAGAGAGAGAGAGAGAGTCAGAGAGCACTCCTCTCTCCTGTCCTGCCTGGCATTCAGACACAAACACACACACACACACACACACACACACACAGCTCCTTAACCAGCAATATTCTTTTTTATCAACTCATCCTCTGCACACACTCCTGGTGACGTCAACACACACCAGCACTGGCCATCAGTGATGACCTCAGAGAGCTTGTGTCCTTCAGAAGTCATCGATGAGAGCATTCTTTCTTCATTGATTCGTGTTATTCCTACAGAAGTCATCGATGAGGCCATTCTTTCTTCATCAATGAGAGCTATTCTCCTCCAGCTGCTGTGCTGCTCAATCTGTTTCCAACAGGATTTGAGCATTGTGTGTCTGACAGTAAAGGCTGTCAATAACGGCTCAGTGTGTGTGTGTTTTGTGTGTGTGTGTGTGTGTGTGTGTTTGTGTGTGTGTGTGAGAGAGAGAATAAAGGCCTGAGTTAAAGAAAGGAGAGAAGAATGAGTGTGATGCATGGACGAGGAAGATAAAAAAGAACAGACAGAGAGGAGGATGAGAAAGAAAAAGGACTAAATCTCTATTTCCCTCCCAGTTATGTGTGTCTGTTCTTATTGACTAATGGTGGAATTCCTGCTCTTGCAGATTCCTTTTACTGGAATCTGTTTTAATTTGAGGAGACTTTGGGAAGTAGCAAACCCAGTCTGATTCTCTTCTACTTTCTTGTGTTTTAAAGGGGAACTTGGCAAATATTTCAACGTAATAAACCCGTTTAGAAATCATTTGGATGGTTAAATGACCTGTTCCGGTGAAAATGGTGATTTTCCCCGCTGCGCCTATAGCATCCCCAGGCGGAAAACCAACCTTGCAACATTGAGACTACCGTCCCGAAAAGAGAAGTGAGAAACAAGAAACTCGTTTTAAATCGTGTTTCTTACCTTGTAATATCCACATAGTTCTGCCAAACTTATGCTAACCGTTCACTAGCTTGTAAACAAATCCATGTGCTTTATCATTACCTTTTCCCACAGTTTGAAATAGCATAATGCGCAATTTCTCCAGTTTCTGTTTAAAAGTTTCTCTTTAACAGCATGCATTAGGGGGAAAGCTTTATTCTGTATATTATTGTATTCTGTAACTGTATATTGCATCTTGCTTGTGCTTGTTGAGGGGTCCACGACCATGGCAACCTTGACAGGGACAACAAGGAACAAGGAAGCGATCATCCTCAGCATCCTTGCCCCCCCCCGGCAACTACCCTATACCACCCATAGTGTCTATTTATTTACTTGCAGTACATACTGTATTTATTTATTCTCATACGTAGACTTGTGTGTAAGTGAATGTTGTACTTGCGAGCAAATATTAAATTCCTTGTTTGTGTACGCAAACCTGGACAATAAAGCTGATTCTGAATCTGTTTTGGTAGCTGTTGAACCCCTTACTGTATGTATGTGTGGATGTACTGAATGTAGAAGCACGAGGATGCGGGTGAATGTGTGCGTGTGTGTGTGTGTGTGTGAGCTCTGCTGCGAGGTATAGCGTGCATATGTTTTCCTCCATATGCAAATAAACATCCTAGGGGAGGTCATTATTTTTTCCCGTCCGTAGCTCTTTGGCTCACATGTTAATGTACAGAAACCAGCCTGTGTGTGTATGTGTGTGTGAATGTGCACCTATAGCACAGGAAATGTAATGATTTGACCATCTGTCCCAAACCCTCTCAGTTATAATTGGCTGCTGTCCTCTCTGTTGTGAGGTCCTATGGTCTCACAGAGAACTCAGATGAACTAGAGATAGAAGAACTCTTTGTTAGAGCACCTGCAGTGTGTATGTGTGTGTGTGTGCATGTGTGTGTGTGACTGTGTGTGTGTTTGTGAGGCCCTCTGGTCTCTGAGACAGAGCCGAGGATAGAAGAGCTCAGCGGAGTCTCTTTTAACTTTCCAGAGTTAGAGTAGTTGTCAGAAGAAATTTCAGACTGTCCTGTTAGATCACCTGCAGTGTGTGTGTGTGTGTGTGGGTGTGGGTGGAGTGTGCAAGTGTGTGTGTATGTGTGTTTTCGGGTGGGTGGGTGGAGTGTGTGTGAGTGTGTGGCAGGGGTGTGTGTGTGTGGTGTTTGTGTGTGTGTGTGTATGTGAGCATGCTGAGATCAGTATAGGAGCTTTTCCAAAGCCGTCCTCTCTCAGCCGAGGAGGGATGCTGCACCCCTCTATCTAATTCCAGCTGCTCTCTGGTCCTCTGGAGCAGAGCTGGTGTAGTGTTGGAGCAGAGCTGGGTTAACTCCTCCATCCAGCCCTGCACCCAACCGCCAACCCCAAACTCCCAAGCTGCTCTCTGGTCCTCTGAAGCAGAGCTGGGTTAACTCCTCCATCCAGCCCTGCACCCAACCGCCAACCCCAAACTCCCAAGCTGCTCTCTGGTCCTCTGAAGCAGAGCTGGGTTAACTCCTCCATCCAGCCCTGCACCCAACCGCCAACCCCAAACTCCCAAGCTGCTCTCTGGTCCTCTGAAGCAGAGCTGGGTTAACTCCTCCATCCAGCTCTGCACCCAACCGCCAACCCCAAACTCCCAAGCTGCTCTCTGGTCCTCTGAAGCAGAGCTGGGTTAACTCCTCCATCCAGCCCTGCACCCAACCGCCAACCCCAAACTCCCAAGCTGCTCTCTGGTCCTCTGAAGCAGAGCTGGAGCTAAATCCTGCACCTAACCTCCCAAACAACCCCTCCACCCTTCTCCTCCACCCTTCCCTCCTCCCTCCCGCTCTGAAGCCAAGCTGCGGCTGAAAGAGCATTAAGCGCTGTGGATATTTTCCCATCATCCCCTGGGGCTTCCTTTGCCGCTGCGCTTTCATGTTTGGGCTCCCGATGCAGATGGCAGCCCCCGAGGAGTTCACACAGTGGGCACACCATACCCTCTCCACACACACACACACACACACAGCCCCTAAGGAGTTCACACGGTGGGCACACCATGCCCCCTCCCCGCCTTTCTCAATACGATCCTTTAAAACACCCCCTCCCCACACACACACACACACACACACACACACACACACACACACACACACACACACACACACACACACACACACACACACATGGCCATGAGGAGCCTGGTTAAATATTCCCTCTTCCTCCGCTCTTTATGTAAACGCTCTCCCCCTCTTCCTTCTCCAACTTGTGCTTGCGGCCATGCGTGCAGATTAGTTTCAGAGCGCTGAAAAGATGCACCGATAACACTTCTGTCTCTATTGTATGTGTGAAGACGTGCCAATGAGATTTAAAGCCTAATTAATTCACATCCATTGGATATGCATTTGCAACACTAAATCCTTATTGCTGACAGAAATAGCCACATCTCCTGGCTCACGGGAACCTGTGTGTCGGGTGGGGGGGGGGTTGGGTTGTCTCCAGGTGCGGTGGGGGTGGGGGGGTGGTCGAACACGGACATGGTGCAGTTTGCTTTTTTATTGAATTGAAGTAATTCTATTATTATTGAAGTAAATGTGGAGTATTCTAGAACCATCCTCTCTTGCCATGACATTCCAGAGATCTAAACACTCTTCTAGAACCATCCTCTCTTGCCATGACATTCTAGAGATCTAAACACTCTTCTAGAACCATCCTCTCTTGCCATGAGATTCCAGAAATCTAAACACTCTCCACTTCATATCGATGGTTCTTCTGAAGAATGTTCTAGTCTCTAGGTGGGCACACTGATGCTCCCTGTTTGACCAGCACTGTGTCCCCTGTACACACACACACTTGTTTGACCAGCACTGTGTCCTCTCGTCCTGCAGGGTGTACCCCAAGCGCCATAAGAAGTTCCCCCCCGACACTGACGAGGAATCAGTGACCGAGGGCTCGACCGTCAGCACCGTCCAAGGCAAACCGTCACTGCGCCGCATCAAGGGTCGCATCCACCGCAGCAAGAGCCTGGACAGCATCGACCTGCTCGACTCCAATGTAGGTGCTCCACTCCAACTGAGTGTGTGTGTGTGTGTTTGTAAGTGTGTGTATGTGTGTGTAAGTGAGTGTATGTGTAAGTGAGCGTGTAGGAAAGTTGAAAGATGAAAAGAGATGACCTATCTGTTTGTCCATAATACTGTATGCCTGTGTGTGTGTGTGTGTGTGTGTGTGTGTGTGTGTGTGTGTGTGTGTGTGTGTGTGTGTGCGTGGCGTGTGCATGTGAGTGCTTGGTTTGTGTGCATGCAGGTGTGCCCCTGCCCGTTACTTCCAGGTCCCTGCCTCCTGGAGCCGTTCCTTTTGTTTGTTCATTTCTTTCACTCTGCTGCTCCTCTTCATTTGTGTGTGTGTGTGTGCCTCTGCTGCTCCTCTTCATTTGTGTGTGTGTGTGTGCCTCTGCTGCTCCTCTTCATTTGTGTGTGTGTGTGCCTCGGCTGCGCCTCTTCATTTGCAACTTTCTGCCGTCGCATTTGGAGCTGCGCCTCACGACACCTCAGAAAAACAACAACAACAACAACAACAACAACACTAGCAGCTGAGCCGCTCACTACGCCAACAGCTATCATACACGCACAATTACTCATGCTACTCCACACACACCATCTCTTCTCTCTCTCACACACACACCCACACATGCACACACACACACACACACACACACATGCACACACACACACACACACATGCACATACCTGTGCACACTCACACACATGCACATGCACACGCACACACGCACACACACACACACACACACACACACACGCGCACACACACACACACACACACACACACACACACACACACACACTCACGCACATGCACACACACACACATGCACTCGCATGACTGATGTCGTTTAGACCTACGTGGGTTCAATTCTTTCCTGTTGCTCCGTTGTTGAAACTCAAAATTGAAAGCATGACAGAGGAAGAGGACACCACTAGTACTTCAGATGTTAGTGCCTTTCTAAAGAATGGACGCCAGCTATCATAGCTGTGTTGCAGTAGCCTACGTTCAGAATCAAAAAACTTAAAATCAGAATCTTGCCGTCCTTTTCAGTTGTGTGTGTCAAGTGCTCCTTTTGTGAGACAGAAGGCAAAACTGAATATCCCTCCTGTATATCCTGCGGGCTTTTGCGGGCGGGAGCAGGACAGAATGTTGTGGGAAACAAAAATCTGTCCCGTACAGACTTCTAGTTCAGTCCCTATATGCAGTATGTGTGTAGACGTCACCCTGTATATGCAGCATGAGTGTAGAGCATGTGCAGCATGTGCAGCATGTGATCTGACAGAACCAGAATAATCAGACCAAAGCAGTCAAACCAGAGCAATCAAACAAGCCTGAGATGCCCACTGTCCTCTCTCACACACATGCAACTCACAAAGGATGCCCACTGTCTGCTCAAACACACACACACACACACAGACTGAGAGAGGTGTGCTCAGATTAAGTTCTGCTGACAGTGACCTAAAGAGCAGCTTAGACCCAAAGTCACCGCTATACTTCTAAAGATCTTTATCTTTTATCATCACACTGAAACTTAGAGTACCCAGAGTCACCGCTATACTGCTAAAGATGTTAATCCTTTATCATCAGACAGAAATTTAAAGTACAACACTAAAAGAGAAGAAAGAACTTCACACACAAAACAAAAAAAAAAATCAATGAATTAATCAGATAAGAGGTCCAGCCCTTGATTAAAATGCATTACATTTTATTGAAATTCATTACATTTGAGTTGAATGTGGTTGAGATGCTCTGGAATTCTCTTGGCTGGTCAACTTCAAAATGAACAATCACACAGATGGTGCTATTTTGAGACCGTTGTTAGTATAATGTTAGTAATGTGGAAATGTGGAGATGTGGCCAACGGTTTCTCATAAACATGTAGCAGTAGGAAATGAGGTGTGTGTGTGTGTGTGTGTGTGTGCGTGTGTGTGTGTGTGTGTGTGTGTGTGTGTGTGTGTGTGTGAGAGAGAAAGATAGAATCATAGAGAGAGTGTATGTATGTGTATGTGTCTGTGTGCTGCACTGAGCCCTTTCACTTTAATTGACAGGCTAATGGTTCTCTTGAGTGGTTGCCAGGCGACAGGGCAGAGCTGTGTGCGTGTGTGTGCGCTGGAGCCTATTTATTCCGTTAACATCTGTCTGCTCTGAGGCTCCGCCCACTCATCAGGGCGACTCCCCAGCTGTCAATCAAACAGTCTTACAACAGAGAAGAGAGAGAGAAGAGAGAGAAGAGACAGAGAGGGACAGATGGAGAGACTGCGGAGAAAGAGTGGGAGGAGAGACAGAGAGGGACAGAGAGAGGGATAGATAAAGAGAGTGGGAGGAGAAAGAGAGAGAGAAAGTGAAGAGGGAGAGAGAAAGAAAGAGTGGGAGGAGAGACAGACAGGGACAGAGGAAGAGAGGGTGGGTGGGGGGAGGAGAGAGAGAGTAGGAGGAAGGAGAGGGATAGAGGAGAGGGGGACAGAAAGAGAGCAGGGTGAGGAGAGGAGAGAGAGAGTAATGGAGAAGAAAGATGGAGGAGGAGAAAAGGTAGAATCAGAGGGCAGAGGAAGGTAAATGAAAGAGCCTCTTTGCCCATATCCTTTCTCCAATGTCTGTGCACGCTATGTGTGTGTGTGGGGGGGTGTGTGTATATTTGTGTATTTCTGTGTATGTGTGTGCGTGTGTGTTTGTGTATGTGTGTACTGTATGTGTGTGTGTGGAGGGAATTTGCTGACTGGCCTGATGAGGGTAACAGTGCGTCTCGAGTGAGAGTGATGAGCTATGGGAGGCCTATGGGAGGCCGTATAGTGCAATAACATTGGAATTTGCATCGAGTTTGCATCGAGTTTGCACCCACAATGTGTTTTTTTTAATGGCACATATGAATATTGTGTTTTAAAATTAAAATTGATGATAAATTACCATTCCCTGATATCACTCTGGTTTGCGGCTAATTCCTCATAAAACATTGCAGTCGGGTTTGCCTGTATGGCTTCAAGACAGCGCAAGGTGCTCAAGAATATATTAATAAAATCTTCAGGGTTTGGCTGAACAAGTAAGGTTTGGTTGAAGAAGGACATAGATACCACAAACCATATAAATTTCCACATTTTCTCTCTTCAAATCTTAATCAATGGCTGGTAATCTGAGAGTGGAACTTCCTGTTAGCTACATTATACCAACTTCCAGGCGCACTGAAAAAGCGAGTGAGTTCAGTGAGTGGAAGCAGGTTCAGTGTAGTGCATCTGATGTTTCAGTGTGTTGAGGAAGTTAATTCAGTTTGTGTGCAAGTGAGTTCAGTGTGTAGTGGAAGTTAATTCAGTGTGTAGTGTAAGCGACTTCAGTGTGTGTGCAAGTGAGTTCAGTGTGTTGAGGAAGTTAATTCAGTGTGTAGTGTAGCGACTTCAATGTGTGTACAAGTGAGTTCAGTGTGTAGTGGAAGTTAATTCAGTGTGTAGTGTAAGCGGCTTCAGTGTGTGTGCAAGTGAGTTCAGTGTGTAGTGGAAGTTAATTCAGTGTGTAGTGTAAGCGGCTTCAGTATGTGTGCAAGTGAGTTCAGTGTGTAGTGGAAGTTAATTCAGTGTGTGTGCAAGTGAGATCAGTGTGTAGTGCATGTGATGTTTCAGTGTGTTGAGCAAGAAATTTCAATGTGTTGTGGAAGTTAATTCAGTGTGTAGTGTAAGGAGCTTCAGTGTGTGCTGCAAGTAAATCCAGTGTGTTGAGCAAGTGATTTCAGTGTGAGTGCAAGCAGATTCAGTGTGTAATGCAGGAAATTCAGTGTGAGCTGTTTGAGTTCCAGTGTGGTACTAGTGCCCAGTGCTTATGTGTCAGTGTTTCAGTGTGTAGTGAAAGTACGTTCAGTGTGTGGTGCCACTATTCCACTGTTATTGCACTATACGGCCTCCCATAATGAGCTGCTAGGTTTCACACACACACACACACACACACACACACACACACACACACACACACACACACACACACTCCTTTCAGCTGCCGCTCTCACCCTCACAAAAAAAAACACACACTCACGGAACACTCCTGCACTTTGACCTTCACCACACCAAGATATCAGCACACAGCCGTCTCAAACACACACACACACACACACACACACACACTCACACACACACACACACGCTCACACACAGCGTCCTATTCTCAGCACACACACACACCCCTCTCACACCCTCAAATTCTCCATCTCTCTCTCACTCTTTCTCTCTCTCACAAAGCGTGTTTGAAGGGGTTGTTTTTGATGTTTTATAATGGTGTAGCTTTGCAAAAGCACATGACAATGGTTTTAATAAAAGAGTGTTAAACCGCTCTCTCGCTTTCTTATACCCTTTTTCTCTTTCTCGCTCTCCCTCTCCTCCTCCTCTCTCGCTCTCTCTCCCCCTCCTTTCTCTCTCTCTCTCCTCCTCCTCTCTCTCTTTCGCTCTCTCTCTCCCCCCTCCTCTCTCTCTCACT
>NC_055967.1:22751220-22843720 GCF_018492685.1 Alosa sapidissima
CTCTCTCTGATCGTCTCTCTCTCTCTCTCCCTCTCTGTCTCTCCGATCCTCTCTCTCTCCCTCTCTCTCTGATCGTCTCTCTCTGTCTCTCTCTCCCTTTCTCTCTGTATCTCCGATCCTCTCATTCTCCCTCTCTCTCTCCCTCTCTCTATCTCCTTCTCTCCTTCCTCTCGGGTGAATAATCCTGGAAAAGGCTTTGTCCATAAATTCTGCTGACCGTATTGACATGGGCTACTGATTTAGAGACTGCTCTGATCAGGAGATGAAGCTGTGTGTGTGTGTGTGTGTGTGTGTGTGATCGGAAGATGGGGTCGGACTGAAGGTGAAGAACCTAAAGGGTTTAAACTAGACCAGGCTGTGTGTGTGTGTGTGTGTGTGTGTGTGAGAACTAGACCAGGCTGTTTCATATTTGATTTGGCCTAGATTGGTTTGGACCAGAGACTCTCCCCAGAGTCAACTGGTCTAGTTTACAGTTGTTGTTGGTGATGTGCTCTGTGTGTGTGTGTGTGTGTGTGTGTGTGTGTGTGTGTGTGTGTGTGTGTGTGTGTGTGTGTGTGTTAACCTTTCCCATCATTCCCTCTGGCTACAGAATGGGATTGTCAAGCAAATGACTAAATGACAATGCATATCTACACATGTATACTATACATTGTATAGAAAGAACTAATGTATAGAATGGGTAATGCACGAAATGAACTAATGTATAGAATGAACTAATATATAGAATGGCTAATGCGCAAAATGAACTAATGTATAGAATGAACTAATGTATAGAATGGGGGTAATGCACAGAAATAACTAATATATACTGTAGAATGAGGTAATGTACAGAATGAACTAATGTATAGAATGGGGTAATGCACAGAATGACGTAATGTACAGAATGAACTTATGTATAGAATGGGGTAATGCACAAAATGAGGTAATGTATAGAATGAACTTATGTATAGGTAAGGGATAATGTATAGAACGCCGGTCATTATGAGGAAAATAAGTCCCGACAGGGTGAACCGGACTTGTTTCGCCCTGAAGGGACTTATTTTCCCATGATGACCGGCGTTCTATACATTATCCCGCTTATTATACGGCTACTTGCCAAAACGAAACTTGAATCAAACTGAACTTGAATCAAACATTCTTTAGAACACAGCTGATCAACCGTCTGCTTTCACTTTTGAATGAAGTTCCAAGCACAAACTCCGTTGCCATTGACAGCGGTCATTCTTGTTTTCAGAGGTCCTTTCCCAAGAAATAATGACCGCTAGAACTTTCGGAAATCCCATTCAAGTCAATGGAGCATTCTACTTGCATTGTGAAGAGCCGTATAATAAAATGGGGTAATGCACAGAATGAACTAAAGTATAGAATAGGGTAATGTATAGAATGAGGTAATGCACAGAACCAGTAGAGTACGAGAGGCACGAGTATAGTTTCAGGTGCAAAAACATGCTGCCGGAAAGGTTGTGTGTGTCGACCTGTCGGTTCTGTTAGGTGTACACTAGAGATGTGGGTCTAAGCAGGCAAGATGGATGTGTGTGTCTGTGCACTTTTCAGTAGGCTAGAGGGGTGTTTTTCCTTGAGAACCTCTTGGTAGGGTGCTGTGTGTGTGTGTGTGTGTGTGTGTGTGTGTGTGTGCGTGCGTGTGTGTGTGTATGCCGCTGTGACGGCAAAAGACGAAGAGTGTGGTGTCTGAGCACCAGTGTTGTTCATTTAGTCTAATGGACGCATTCTGCCTGGTCAGCTAAACAGCGTTGGATTGAGCTCCATGCAGAGGACGGAGATATGCGAGGAAGAGGACCGAATCAGACACACACACACACACACACACTCGCCCAGGCATCAACACACACACACAAACACACACACACACACACACACACACACACACACACCCATGCATCAACACACACACACACACACATTGCCCAGGCATCAGCACACACACACAAACACATACTCGCCCAGGCATCAGCACACACACACACACACACACACACACACACACACACACATACATACATCCCTAGGCATCAGCACACACACACATACTCGCCCAGGCATCAGCACACAAACACACACACACACACACACTCGTCCAGGCATTAGCACACACACACACACACATGCCCAGGCATCAGCACACACACACTCACGCACACACACATACATGCCTATAGGCATCAGCGCACATACACAAGTCCAGGCATCAACGCACACACACACACACACACACAGACACACACACACACACACACACACACATACATGCCTAGGCATCAGCACACATACACAAGTCCAGGCATCAACGCACACACACACACACACACACACTCCCAGGCATCAACACACACACACACTCTCACCCAGGCATCAGCACACACACACACACACACACACACACCAAGGCATCAACACATACATACACATTCCCTCACCCAGGCATCAGCACACACACACACACACACTCGCCCAGTGTGTGTATGTGTGCGTCGCCTGTGTGTCTGAGCAACTGTGTGTGTCTGAGCAAAGCTCTGATTCCTGTGTGTGTGTGTGTTGTGCTGTGTTCTTAGCGGCACATCACTGATGTGTGTATGTGTGTGTGTGTGTGAGAGAGAGAGATCAGCAGCTCTGATTCCTGTGTGATGCTGCATGTGGATGCCCACGGAGGGACCATATGCTGTAGCGGCTCAGGCTCGCGCGCTCCGGCCTTTCAGCGGCGGAATAATGCACACAAACACACACATTTCAACAGCGCGGGGGAAATGTTATATAATGGAAATTTAACAGGCGGATTCTGTGTGATTAGAAATGCGTGTTGAAAGGGAATAGGAAAGCGTTTTGAATTAGTTAAACAACGTAAAAAAATCCGGAACATAAAAGAGAGCAGGCCAGCGCTATGTTAACGTCTTTAACGATCAAAGCCTTTATGACTAGAGGGTTGCCGCCGCGCTCTGCGGTCTAGTCGCAGGGGGAAGGTAAATATTTATTTATGGCAAGATCACAGATACAAAGTGTTTTGTCAGTAGATTTACTCGTACCCTCTTTCTTACAATGTCTCGTTTGTAACGTTTGTTTTGATGTCTTCTACCGCCATTAATTGGACTCAGCCTTGTGCAGTGTCAGTTGTGTGTGTGTGTGGATCCAATTAGGCTCTTCTCTCCTTTGTTCTGCCGCCTAAAAAGCAGAACAAGCCCCGCCGACCCGAGCGCAAGGAGCCTTTTTCTGCACCTTCAGCTGATTTACGAGTGTTGAAGCACCGACCTCTACGTGTCCTCTCACACCTCAGTAACCTGTGCTGGAGCGAGGGAAGCCTTCCTGTGTAAATTAGTTAGATCTCCGAGCAAGCGAGCGGCTCAGTGATGGGCACGATTCCCGGGGTGAGACTAGCGTGCCGTCGATCTCCTGCAGAGGGCAGAGTTTTACTATTAAAGCGCACGTTCACAAACCCCGCGGAAATAATGACCTCATCCATGAGCCACGGCGCTGTTCGCGTGCGCTCAGATGGAGGATGAAGAAGAGAAATGGAGAGTTACCGTAGGGCACAGCTTCGGTGGAGGTCGGCTACCCGTCCTGTGATGTCCTGTGGCTGGTGGAGGATGTCAGTTCTGAGAAAGCTTTAGATAATCTCTTGGACGGATGTCCTCACAGACTCCATACCACGCGCAGCTGTAGCCTCGTGTTATCTGCGCGTCATCATATTTCCTTCAGGTTTTATTGGTGGTTAATAACTTAAATTAATAACTGCTGCCTGGTCGCCAAAAAATGTAGCCTACTGCCTCCAATGATGCCTTGCCTGATGAATTTAGAAGCCCTTTGCCGTGAGTATTCAAATGTTTATCACAGAGAAGGGTTTGTCAGTTAATAAATAATAATAGGCCTACAATTATTACTTCCTCATAGGAAATTATGTATATTTGGGTGTTTGTGTGTGTGTTTGTGCATGCCTGCCTACCTGCCTGTGAGTGTGTGTGTGTGTGTGTGTTTATGGATATGATGGAGGTCTGAACCATAGAACAGAAGACAGACATACATATATATATGTATATACAGAGCACACAAACACACACTGCAGTTTGCGGGGTTGTTGTTGAGTGATCTGATCTGCTGGCTGTCCTTGCTGACCAGTGGTGAGTCTCAGTGAGCGTTGTGGAAACGGTTAGCGGCAATGCTAATAAGAGCAGGTGCCATTGATTTCCACAGGAAGCGAGGGGGAGATTTATAGTGGTGTCTGTCTTTGGCGCACTGCGGTATGTTTTGCCCCTAAGCGCAAGTCCCCTCTTCTCTCTTACCCCCAACACCCCTCCCTGCCCACCAATGAGAGGGGTCACTCCCCTATAGTGCTCCACTCTCTGTTCCCTCCACCCCCCACTGGGAGAGAATGTTGTGAGCTGGTCTGAAATTAGTTTTTTTTTCCTTGGGGGGGGGGGGGGGTGGTTAATGCGTTAATGGTGGAAGTACATTCGGCCCCAGCTGCAGGTATTGTGTGCATGGTGGACATAACTCATATGGACAACCACTTATAGGGGCGCTGATGAGAGTTTGCTTTTATTCACCGGACTCCAAACAGAACAGTAAAAGCTGCCCTTTCCCTACCTTACCGCCTCCCGGTGGAACTCTCAAGGTGACCTCTACCTTACCGCCTCCTGCTGGTATACCTCTCAAGGTGACACTTCTTTGTATCACCGTAGTGCATTTTCTGTCTTCCTCCTGCATCGAAGGAAACATATTCCATCATTTCAAACATCTCCCCAATTCCATCTGATACACAAACACACTCACACACACCTCTGTGCTGGATGGAAACGGAGGTGAACAATCGTTTGAATAGTATTGTGCTAACGAGGTGAAGTGATTATTTAGATGTGCACACCAATATTTTATAATATTAGATAACAAACACTGAGTTCATCAACTGCAACTGTAGAGCTGTAGTTACATCATCATGCTCTATCTCACATGGAGGATGTGGAGAGTGTGTGTGTGTGTGTGTGTGTGTGTGTGTGTTTGTGTGTGTGTGTGTGTGTGTGTGTGTGTGTGTGTGTGTGTGTTCTAATCATATTATTATCCAGTGCTCCTGTAATTAAGGTCTATATGCTGTGTCTGTCTACACACACACACACACACACACTAGCTCACATGAGAAGTGTCAGAGATCAGCCAGAGGAGCCATAGCTAATTAATGTGTGTGATTAATCTACCCCCCCCCCCCCCCCCACACACACACACACACACACACACACTCTCTAATCTGCTGTCATCTCCCTCCCTCAGCTGCCGGTGGATTTACGGTCAGCCATTGATCGCCACCTCTCTGCCTTTCCTCTGCCTGGAGTCCACTCCCCCTCAGTGCCCCCCATACACACACACACACACACACACACACACACACACACACACACGCGCGCACACACACACACACACACACATGCACAGCAGAGCTGCTGCAGTTCAGCTGATCAGTGTGATGTGTGTGTGTCTGTGACACTGGGCTTGTTGTTTGTGTGACAGCGTTTTGTCCAGACAGATGCTCTGCTCTATTAAAAGCTCAGGAGGCGATGGGTGACAAAGGCCTTGGGTGGATCTCTCTCTCTCACACACACACACACACACACACACACACACACACACACACACACACACATATACTTTCTCTACGACATCACAGGGTGACAACGGCCTCGAGTGCTTAGAGTCTCTGATGGCCACAGGAGGTCTCTCAGGACGTTGCCGTCCTGAAGTCGCTGTCCTGTCCTCATGGCTCATGGCTGCTGGACACAGAAGGGAGGAGGAGTTTGTTTGAGGTGTGTGTGTGACGGCTGAGGAGTGTATGTGAGAGAGAGATGAGGAGTGTGTGTGTGGGGTTTGAGAATTCCTTTTTGTCACGTATGAACCTGTGCAAATTTTCATCCGTAACGATAAAGTGTCGTACGCTTCCACGGATTCCTGCCTGACTGTATATTCTAGAACACTGCAGGGCGTGAACACCCTGGGATGTCTAAAACATGTCAGAAGGGTGTGTGAGTGTGACACCAGCTTTTGGTTAAACCCCTCTGCTTTTCTAATCGATGGTGCTGATCCCATCAAAGGTGTTACACACACACACACACACACACACACACACACACACACACACACACACACACACCTCTGCTCCCTGAGCTGTGTGTGATGTGGGTGAGGGGGAAGCAAAGTCAAAGAGTCCTATGCAAATTCAGACAGTGAGATCCTCTGGGCACACACATACACTCCTCTGGGCCTAAACACACACCTCTGGGCACAAACACAAACACATTTTACTAGTGAGATTCATTTTTTGTTTTTTGTGTCTCTTTGTGTCTGTTGTGTGGTGTGTGCGTGTGTGTTTCACCCTGTGGGTGTTTCTGTTTGTGCGTGTTTGGAACAACTAAATTTGCAAGTGGTGGCGTTCCCTGGAATGCAGGCAACTGTTGGTTTTGCATTTAGAATGCTCATTTCCCTTTAGATCAATACACACACACACGCACGCACACACACACACACACACATATGCACACATACACACACACACACACACACACACACACACTCACTCACTCGCTCGCTCGCTCGCTCACTCACACACACAACCATCCAGTACCATCATGTACTTCCTGGATATCACTGGCGTAAGATAAAACCAGGAACAAGATGTTGGAAACGTGAGAGGCCACCCTTGATGTCTGGAATGGGATTGTGGTTAAAAATAAAGGAAATTGGTCTTAATCATACCCCCCCAGAGAGATGGACAGGCCAGTAAGCACAAAATGAATTCACAGGATGACTACTTCAGATCAATTGCTTAATTGCTTTACAGTGTGGCCGCAATGTAAAAGCTGACGGGACAGAAATGCACAGAGCCTCCCCTCTTCTCCCCTCTCTCCTTTGCCCCCCCCCCCCCCCCCCCCCGACACACACACACACACAGCTGAGGCAACCAATCAAAAAGGGAAAGCTCTCCACCCCCCCCCCCCCACACAGCTGAGGTGGCCGATCGAAAGAGGAAAGCACTCATACACAAACTTCATTACTCAGTCTTGGCCTTGAGCGCATCTGATAGCCCGTCTCAGCACTAACGACATCTACACAATACTCAGATAATGTGCAGGCCTCTGCCATAATGTATGCACATAAACAGACATGTCAATGCACAGAAAAATGCGCACACACACACACACACACACACACACACATAAACCGCACTCACCCGCATTCATCAAACCGCTAGCAATGGGAAGGAAGATACCAGCTTAGCATCCAAATACACACACATGCACACACACAGTGGGAGTGTGTGTGTATTATAGTGTGTGTGTGTGTGTGTATTATGTGCACATGGTCTTGTGTAGAAGTGTGTGTGTATTTTGAAATCCTGTTCTGCTGGGTTGGAGAAAAGCTGCTGCAAATTGGGGAGCACTCCTTTTTTTCTGCTGAGGTCACCATCCAGGGTCCAGCCTTCCCTATGTATGTGTGTGTGTGTGGTGTGTGTGTGTGTGTGTGGATGTGTGTGTGTGTGTGTGTGCTGTAAGTGATTAGTTTGTCTGCATGTTGCATCGCTTCGCCTGTTAATTGTGTGCATTTGATCACAACTCTGCTGATTCCTATGTTTGTGTGTGTGTATGTGTGTGTGTGTATGTGTGTGTGTGTATGTGTGTGTGTGTGTTTCCCCAAAGTGCTGGGGCAGCAGTATCACGGGTGTGGGCATTAGTTGGTGTTGTGTGGGGCATTAGTGGCTGGGTTTTGGACAGCATGATGTCATACGGGTGTGTGTGTGTGTGTCACGGTTTGATGTCATGTGACTTGTGTGTGTGTGTGTGTTGCAGTGTGTGTGTGTGTGTGTGTTGGGGTGCTTGGCGTGTATGTGTCGCTGTGCTAGGTGTGTGTGTGTGTGTGTGTCGCAGTACTCTGTGTGTGTTTGTGTGTGTGTGTTGTGTTGCTGGATGTATGTTTGTGTGTGTGTGTCGTAGTGCTTTGTGTGTGTGTGTCGCGGTGATTGGTGTGTGTGTATGAGTGTGTGTGCGTTTGTGTCGTACTGCTCTGTGTGTGGTGCTTGGTGTGTGTGTGTGTGCGTATGTTGCGGTGCTCGATGTGTGTGTGTGTGTGTGTGTGTCAGTGCTGTGTCTGATGCGCTCTGATCCTGGCACAGGGCAGTGGGATTAGAGTGTGTGTTGGCCTTTGTTCCTGGCCGCAGTGTGAGTTCATCACGGCCTTTGTGTCGGAAGAGAGTGCTGTCTGGCCACAGGGAAACGTGATGAGGGGGCCGGGGCTTTATCCCCTCACTCTGGCTTAAGCTACCACAACCCACACACACACACACACACACACACACACACACACACACACACACACACACACACACACACACACACACACACACACTCACGCGTATCACGCGAGGACATCAAGCGAGCGCACCAACCGAACCAGAATATTAAAAACACAACCAGCACAGCCAATGAGCTGAACTAAGAGTTTCAGTGGATCCAGGTAGGAGGTGATAACACAAGAGCAAGTCTGAACACCAAGTCTGAAAGCCATTCTTCCCAGAACACCCTCTCCTCAGAACAGACTCTCCATAAAACACCCTCTCCTCACACACACACACACACAGACACACACACACAAACACCCTCTCCTCAGAACACCTTCTCCTCAAAACACCCTCTTCTCACACACACACACACACACACACACACATACACACAGACAGACAAACACCCTCCCCTCAAAACACTTTCTCCTCACACACACACACACACACACACACACACACACACACACACACACAAACACCCTCTCCACAGAACAGTGATGTCTAAAAACTCTCTCCTCAGTAGGAGAGAAGTCTATGGATGGACTTTCACCAGAACAGGGTGCTGTGCTGCGAGACGTTAGCCTGCTCACAGCTCTCCGACTCTAACATTAACACTAACGCTGGCCAAAGAGGACACCAAGCTTAGAGATTACCCGCTAAACCAGACGCCTAGTGTCTGTCACTCTACACTAGGGGAAAGGGATGAGACGCTTTACTCACAGAGATGGTGCTGCCTGAGGCTGTCTGTGGCAGTCAAACATGACCGTCTGAGAGGCAAACTAAACGACTGCAGTGGCATTGGGTAGCTTGGAGGGCGATTCGGCAGCTGGTGTCAGGGGTTTGGGGCAATTGGGCAGCTGGTTTGCAGTAGCTTGGAGGGCTATTGGGCAGCTGGTTTGCAGTAGCTTGGAGGGCGTTTACAGGCTTTTGCCAGGACTTTTACGGGCTTTTCTCAAATCACGGAAGTAACATTGACGCAGCGGTAGATAGCAGCAGAGTATAAGTCATCAGGCAAGTGTTATTTAACAGAAAGTCATTAGTTTCTGACAGAGCTACTCGACCAGGGTTCGACCAAGGGAAAACAGGTTCTGGGAGGGTGTTTGGCTCGGGGTCATGGTGCAAAGGACCCTAGGGTGAAATTACTCCAAACCATCGCTTTAACATTACCCTTGCGTTTTATTTGTAGGCTACATTGTGTAGGCTAATTAGAGCTTATGCACCACGTGTAGAGTGGTATTGTGATCCACTGAGAAGGCTTTCTGGCTGTAGCGTGGTATTGTGATCTACTGAGAAGGCGTTATGGCTGTAGCGTGGTATTGTGATCCACTGAGATGGCGTTATGGGTGTAGAGTGGTATTGTGATCCACTGAGATGCCATTATGGATGTAGCGTAGTATCGTGATCCACTGAGATGCCGTTATAGGTGTTATGAGTGTAGAATGGTATTGTGATCCACTGAGATGGCTTTATGGCTGTAGTGTGGTATTGTGATCCGTTGAGATGGTGTTATGGGTGTAGAGTGGTATTGTGATCCACTGAGATGGCTTTATGGCTGTAGTGTGGTATTGTGATCCGTTGAGATGGTGTTATGGGTGTAGAGTGGTATTGTGATCCACTGAGATGGCTTGATGGCTGTAGTGTGGTATAGTGATCCGTTGAGAGGCTGTTATGGGTGTAGAGTGGTATTGTGATCCACTGAGATGGCTTGATGGGTGCAGTGTGATCCTCTTCCTTAGGCTCAGGTCCACATGCAGGTCAGAGGTCATCTGTGGAGATTTGTGAGGAGCTGAGGATCTGCAGTGGGCCGTCATTTGCATGCGTGTGCGCACCTAATGATATGCTTCCCCTCTCTTAGCTCAGCACAGCAGCACTCCTATCCGGGCCACGTCTCCTAGCCTCCACACTCGTCTCCTAGCCTCCACACTTGTCTCCTAGCCTCCACACTCGTCTCCTAGCCTCCACACTTGTCTCCTAGCCTCCACACTCATCTTCTAGCCTCCACACTGCTCTCCTAGCCTCCACACTGAACTGGTAGCTTCCACACTCGTCTCCTAGCCTCCACACTGCTCTCTTCCACACTCGTCTCCTAGCCTCCACACTGCTCTCTTCCACACTCGTCTCCTAGCCTCCACACTGCTCTCTTACCCTCCACACTCGTCTCCTAGCCTCCACACTGCTCTCTTACCCTCCACACTCGTCTCCTAGCCTCCACACTGCTCTCTTACCCTCCACACTCGTCTCCTAGCCTCCACACTGCTCTCTTCCACACTCGTCTCCTAGCCTCCACACTGCTCTCTTCCACACTCGTCTCCTAGCCTCCACACTGCTCTCTTCCACACTCGTCTCCTAGCCTCCACACTGCTCTCTTACCCTCCACACTCGTCTCCTAGCCTCCACACTGCTCTCTTCCACACTCGTCTCCTAGCCTCCACACTGCTCTCTTACCCTCCACACTCGTCTCCTAGTCTCCACACTGCTCTCTTCCACACTCGTCTCCTACCCTCCACACTCGTCTCCTAGCCTCCACACTGCTCTGTGTGAGCTTGGCACCTCCTGCTTTCTGCATCCCTGTGACCTTGTCCCGCCCCTGCCCCGCTCCATCTCTCTGTAGGAGTCCCCCCCCCCCCCCCCTCTCCATCCCTCTCTCTCCTCCATCCCTCTCTCTTCAGCCTCCCATCCCCTCCTCCACCCTGCGTGAGCGGCATGAGGTCCTCCTACGTCAGCGTCATCGCTGGACCCCCGTCTCCTCCTGCAGTGTTCAGAGACCCTGCTCATTAGCGCCACAGATAAGAGGCGACAGAAGCAGCCGCACAATCAGACCCAAACTGAAGTTTGAACTGAACCTGTAAAGCGGTAGTGGTAGGGGGCAGGGGTTGGGATAGGGATAGGGTAGGAACTGGGGCAGGGGCATAGGGGCAGGATAGGAGCAGCGTAGGAGCTGGGGCAGGGGAAGGGGCAGGGGTAAGGGTAGGAGTAGGGGTAGGAGCTGGAGTAGGAGCAGGGGTTGGGGCACGGGTAGGAGTAGATAGACAGATAGATACTTTATTCGTCCCAAGGTAAATTTTAGGAGTAGGGGTAAGAAAGGGGCAGGAGTGGAAGCTGAAAAGGGCAGGGAGATAGGGGCAGGGGCTTTAAGGGGTAGGGATAGGGACAAGGACAGGAGTAAGGGTAGGGGTTGTAAGGGGCAGGGGTAAGGCCACTGGTCACCCAGGGTCAATGCCTCTGCAGAGGTCTGCCCCAGCACTGGAGTGGTGCAGTGATGAGCACAGCTGATTTCAGACTCAGCCACTGGATCAGCCTGGGCTGTGCACCAGTAAAACGCTCAACAGCCACTGTCTCTCTTTAATCGGACATCAGATTTTATAACTAACGTTGTGATGAATACTAAGGTCGAGTTCACATGGAATTTATGAGCCGTAGACTAATCGACAGTAAAGGTCACTGATGTCAGATCCAGTCGAACATGACAACAGCCCTCCCTCCTTTTCTTCTGAGTGCCTGTGTGTCTGCCTGTGTGTCTCAGTGTGTCCATGCTACTGCAGGTAGGCATGCATGCTTCATATCTCTATATTGTCTTACATTGTGTCTTTGGAGCCAGACACAGAAAGCGAGAGGTCAGTGAGGGTAAGCTGTTGCTGCTCCTCCTTGGTCTTGTTCAGCAAATTCAATTTCTCTCCACAGAGGAATTTGAGTCACCTGCCTCCCAGGATTTCATCTTTATTATGTGATGTCATTTCCTCCAGTAGAAAAGGCGTGTTCGTCTTCATGCAGTTCTGTGCAGATCTGACTTGATGTGATGCTCCATTGTGTTCAACCCAGCATGCATCACATCAAGTCAGATCTGCACAGATCTGCATGAAGACGAACACGCCTAAAGCTATCTGCTTTGTGTGATGTAGTTTCCTCCAGTAGAAAGCTACCTGCCTCCCAGGATGTCTTTTTTAGCAAGGCATTTCCACTAGTAGATAGCTTTGTAGAGAAGAACATTTTGGATTACCTGATGTCTCATATAAATGATGAATAATGAAGTAGCCGAATAACATGGATATTTTAACCAAACACCCAATGTGTTCTCTGCCTCCCTTTTCATTCTCCTCTTCTTTTAAAGGGTTAAAATCACTACATGGGTAAATTAATTACCCAGACCATTTAATCCAAATGAAAATTCCATTATAAAATAGTAAGTATAGCACTCTCAAGTACAGTGCTATGCTGTCCAGTGGTGTGTGTGTGTGTGTTTGAGGGGCACACCTGACCACAGTGCTCCTTAAAGAATGTGAGTTACACCAGGCAACCCCCACACCTCCACTGTGTCCCACAGAAGGCTGGTGGCCAGTATAGTACAGGCAGCCCTCAGTGGGAGAGTTCAACAGGGTGTTGGGCTGAGTTGATCTGATCTGATCTGTGCGAGCCGTCTGCTGGTTCGAGTATGTAAACACACTGATTTAATTGGGCTGTTCTACACGGTTGCCACCCTCTCTCTCTACGCAGATGGAGTGAGTGAGGTTTTGTTTGGCAGTTCAGCTGCAGACTAAACACTTTCCCCTGGTCTACTGCAGCGGCTGCTGCATCCTCCGGCGCTGAGCTATGATGAAACGCTGGCCAGAGTCTTTATTTGCCCTACCATGATTGATGGCAAATCCATGCCATTGCAAAGATTGGCTGAAGACAAGAGCCTGTTCAACTCTGCGAAAGCACAAGTGAAAACAAAAGCAAACAATTCAAGGCCCACTCCCAATCAATGCCCTTCCCAATCTACTGCCCTGCCTATCCAGCCCAGCCTCTCCCTGGTCCAGTGGAAGTCGGCCCACCACCTGCTGTTGGGGTGTGTGTGTGTGTGTACAGTGAGTGTGTGTGTGGGGGGAGGTAATATGAAGGGCCCTTGAGGGTCTGTCACCAGTGAGGTTTCCTGTGTGGTTTGTTATGGTGCAACCACAAGATGCTGGTTCACATTGAGACATGGTTTATATCTCTCTTTCCTGCTCCCCTTCCTTTATGACCTTGTTAGAGAACGCAGTAAAACAGTGAAAAAAGCAAATGAGAGGAATTCACTTTAAAGCCCTGTTGTTGATTTGATCCCAATACACTTGCTAAAAAGGAAGCAAATTACATTCTAATGGTCTGAGTAGCTGATCCCATCACTTTATTTTAAATACTAGGCTATGTTTTGAATATTTTACAGTTCAGAAGGATAATGGCATTTAATAATATTTCAACGCCACGGTATCATAAAAAGAGAGACTGTTTCATTTGGACATGGAATAAATTCCAAGTTCAATAGTTCTATTAGTTTTGTGTTCTGAATTTCAACACGCGTTGTGCTATAAAGATTAATAAAGCCTAATATTCAGCTTGTTTATTTAGAGACCTAGCTATTGGTTCGATAGATCAGGTAGGCTACAATCAAACCCATCTTCATCACACATAAAATACGTGTCCTAAGCTTGGCTGCATTCTCTGGAGAACGTGAGTGGAGAATCAGTGAGCGCAGAGCATCACATACATTTGGCCTCTATACCCGCTAATTGTGATGAAGCGGGACATTCGACCTGCATGATACTACTTCAGCGATAGATACTGTCTGTTGATGCCCCGTTTTTCTTCCACCCCTGGGGAGATGCAATGGACTCTTCCAGACAGACATGTCACGGTTGTTGCTTGGAGAATTGAAGCGCATTGGGAGAGGGGAAAGGCATCCTGTGCCTGCCATTGCAGTGCTGCCGTTTTGGAGCCGAGAGGACGGCACTGACTACCCTATATTATCAAACGGAATCAAACATTCAGCTGATCGGCACGACGAAACAGATTTGATGAAGGAAAATCCGAAGTCACAATAAAAATACTCGTAAGTGACCGCATTTGCAGATATTAGAGGAAAATACTGTATCGACATAGCGAGTGGCGTCTTGAGGCACTGGCTAGCTATTGCTAATGATACAGCGATTGCTTTAGCCAGTTAGCGTAATGCTAGGTAACATTCCGTCAAGCCTTCTCTCTAACGTTAGTTAATGAACTTTTTGACATTTAAAAATGACAGCGTGAACCTCTTTCAGGGAAAATCTATACCTGTAATCTGGCGCAGCGACAGCCTGGCGAGTATAAGTTTGGGACTATATTGCTGGTGGAATCGTTTGAAACCTGAACGTTAGCTTGAACCAGCGATAGCTCCATATCACAACATTAAACTTGCTTCACCGGGAGTAGCTAAGGAACAAAATGTCTGCCACAGCTGCCGACTACGAGGTGCGTTTCTGTCAGTATGTTATATCGGAATTGCCGCCATCACCTAACAGCGGTGCTGGGTTTTCGGCTGCCCGTGGCCAGTAACAATACATTTTCATTCATTTTAATCAAAACGAAACGCCTGGCAGTCATCCGGCTAGTTTAGCTAGGGAGCTAATTCACCCACCTGTGACGTTGATGCTCTTGTTAGCTGCTAGCTAGCTAAGCTATTGTTAGCGTTACCATGCGAACTTGCTGCTCACCTAGATAGTTGGCTTTTTGACGTCTTATATATTTTGTTTAATAAGAGGATTAAATGGACAAAGCATTGCGATACAGTGTATTGAGTGTTTATCAAAAAATACTATCATCGGCGTCTTCTTAGCAATGTGGTCAGGTTCGTGTTTACGCATCAAGCTGATGGCTAGTTGGCTGAATACAAGTCATAAATGATGAAGATGCACCTGTTGATAGTCTTTCTTGCTAGCTGTCAATTAACGTCAGAGATCGTTACTATTTTGGATGTGAATGAATGAGCTACATTGGCTTAACCAATATAATAACTGTTAACGGTATTTCATGATATGCTAGTGAAATCAGCTTGCTCAACCTCGCAATTAAGTTAATGTTAAGTTAGATGTCAGCTCAGTGGCTACTTGTGTTGTCTCTGTTATAAGAATATTACAGATTGATTGATAGAAACTGATTGTTAGGTGTCTGGTTCATAGCGGTGCCATTGAAGCTATCTCAACTGTGTTTTTTATCACTGAAATATTGCTTGCACTTCCGTTATTAAGTTACCTTGCTAAGCACTACTATGCGATGGTCATTGTGTCTCGCTCCCTCTTAGGTGCATTCAGGAGATTGTTTTGAACATCATGGACTGTTGTAGTGATTTTATTTGTATTCACGATTCTGGACATTGGCCAAGCAACTCATGTTTAACAGCTGAATGATTATTAGAAAAAAATAATGGTTGCTTAAACATTGGGCCAGTGAGAAATAACTTGGTTGTCAGTAATGTCAATGGGCGTGTCATGCAACGGGCAAGAGCGCAGACCAACAGGTGTAGTCCGGTTTAAAAACCGGTTTTGCGTTATTGAACTTGGTCGAGCCAGTCCACCCACTTTATCTTGTTTTTATCGACACGCGAGCTTTTGAGACTAGTGTCATCGACCCCCCCTGTTTGGTTTCAACAGCTTCTTGATTTCCAAATCACAGTAAAGCTGTTCTATTAACTTATGACTTCAGATTATTTGAGCAGCTTTGTTTTCTCGTGTTGGGTAGAACCCCTTCCCTACTCCCCCTAGCACTGTTTGTAATGCACTTAAGCTTAAGTACATGGGGGTAAGCGTTAAGCCTGTATCATATGTAGTATTTTGGCTTCCCACAGTGTTTCACTCTCCTCTGGTTCACTGTGGCATCTGTCAGCACAGCTGTAAGCAGCGTAGCCAGAGAGCACCTTGAATCGTGTGCTGTTACCCAGCATCACTAGGTTGAATTGTGTGCTGTGTTACCCAGCATCAGTAGGTTGAGTAGTGTGCTGTGTTACCCAGCATCAGTAGGTTACCCAGCATCATTCGATTGTGTCGTGTGCTGTGCTGTTACCCAGCATCAGTCGATTGAATCATGTGCTGTGTTACCCAGCATCAGTAGTTGAATCATGTGCTTTTACCCAGCATCAGTAGGTTAACCAGCATCAGTAGGTTATGTGTTGTGCTGTGTTACCCAGCATCACTAGGTTAAATCGTGTGCTGTGTTACCCAGCATCAGTAGATTGTGTGTTGTGCTGTGTTACCCAGCATTAGTAGGTTGTGTGTTGTGCTGTGTTACCCAGCATCAGTAGATTGTGTGTTGTGCTGTGTTACCCAGCATCAGTAGGTTGTGCATGAAGAGAAGCAAGTCAACAGCCAAGCAGAATCATGAGTGTCCATGGCCGTGGCTGTAATGATTTGTTTTTCTGGTCCCTTGAGGTGAAGGAGGAAGTGAACTTTGTCTTTGCCTTTGAACTGAAATCAATTCCTGGAGGTCATGCAGTGATGTTTAGAAGCTTTGCGCTATTTATTTATTTATTTGTTGTTTAAATCTTTTAAGGTGATTTGCAATCCGCATGCATTGTTGAGAATGACGTTGTGAATGACATTGTGACGTTTGTCTGTAGGTGCTAATGACCTGAACACACACATACACACATTCTCAGACTAGACTCATCATTCAGGGCTGTAGGTTTTTTTGTGTGTGTGTGTGCCTGTAGTCTTGAGCCCACTCTGAGAATTAGTATGAAATACATACACACAGGCACAGTTATGACAGTTATGTGCTGTTGGCTGTGTTGTGGTGGCATCGGGAAGCTGTGGTCCTGCCTGAAGAGGTGGACAGCTGCACTAGAGTAACATGGACTCCAGACGATGGGGCTGGTTTGGTCTCTGTCTCTCCTATTCTCTCTCTTTCTCTCTTACTCCCTTTATCCCCCCCCCCCCCTCACTCTCCTGTAAGCCCCTTCAGCCAGTGGGAGAGTGAGGCAGTGGGCATGTTGATTTTTTTTTTTTTTTTTTTTTTTTTTTCTTTTTTTTTTTTTAATCTCCTGAAAGAATGAGAGCGTTGCCCTTCACTGCAGGACTGCATGGGAGGAGGGCAGTGCAAGCCAGCGTTCACATTCTTACGTGAGCCTCACATGCAAGCTGGCATCCACATTCTTACTGACTGAAACTTGGTTTGAGTCCCCTAACGATCAGTCACTGCACTGTGTCTGTCTGTTTCTTTCACTTCTTTCTTGTGTGTGTGTGTGTGTGTGTGTGTGTGTGTGTGTGTGTGGGGCTATGCAGTAATGGTAGAACTCCCACATTACACCTGGTGCAGATGCACAGACCAAGGCCGTAATCTAACCAGGGGCTCTGGGAACTCGCAGGAGTGGAGCGGGAGCGACACACTATGATCACAGGGCAGGGCCTCTCTCTCTCTCTCTCTCTCTCTCTCTCTCTCTCGCTCTCTCGCTCTCTCGCTCTCTCGCTCTCTCGCTCTCTCTCTCTCTCTCTCTCTCTCTCTCTCTCTCTCTCTCTCTCTCTCTCTCTCACATCAGGCGATACTGCAATTATCACAGGGCAGGACTGTAGGGAAAGATTAGAGAAAAAAGATGGAAAGGTATTTAGTGGGTCTCGTTGTGTCCATCTCTCTCTCTCTATCACACACACCATCAGGTGACCTGCTTTGCTGGGAAACTTGGATCTGTAACTTTCACTTGTGGATCAAGAGATTATCCTCTCTGTGTGTGTGTGGGGATAATAGAACAAATATACACTTTTTGTCTGCAGACTACAAAGTATTTGAACGTTCCCTGGATGAGCGAGTGTGTGTGTGTGTGTGTGTGTGTGTATGTGTGTGTGTGTGTGTGTGAGAGAGAGAAGGGGAGCGCTCCTGGTCCTGCCATTGCTCTGAGGCAGGCAGAGCAGACGGCCTCACACACTCGGACCACAGGCACTCTGCCATCACACACCGAGGGTCCCGCGTGGCAGCTTTTAGCCCCGAAAGCGTGTGTGTGTGTGTGGCCCTCACATTCTGCTCGTTTTGAAGGGGCTCGAAGTTGAGAAGTGTGAGGAGCACCATTTCCATCATCTCCCTCTGTCCTCTCTCTCCTCCTCTCCCTCACTCCCTCATTCTCTCTCTACCTCACTCATTCTCATTCCCTCTTTCTCTCACTCCCTCATTCCGTCTCTCACTCCCTCATTCCATCTCTCTCACTTCCTCATTCCCTCTCTCCCCCTCCCACTCCCTCATTCTCTCATTCCCTCTCTCTCTCACTCCCTCATTCCCTCTCTGTCCCCCTCCCACTCCTTCATTCTCTCATTCCCCCTCTCCCTCTCTCTTTCTCTCTCATGCCCTCTCTTGCTCCTACTCTCCAAGCTCAGAGGGTTATGAATAATTTAAATGCTGTTGTGTGGCTTACCTTTCGGGAGGGTGGAGGGAGACATGGAATCATCACCTCACACAATTTCATATCTCTTATCCCCTGCCAGTCTCCAAGAATAGACCAGTTGGTGTGTGCCATCCCAAAATAGACTGAGACTAGAGTATGTGTGATTTTACTCCAGGAAGAGTTTGTGTGTGTGTCTGTGTGTGTGTGTGTGTGTGAGAGAGATCTTACTCTAGAGAGAATATTTGAGTGTGAGGGAGATTTTACTCCAGGGAGAATATGTGTGTGTGATTGTACTCCAGAGAGAAGACAGGTTTCTGCATCACCTCCCTGCTGGTGGCCAGCATGTGGACTTGGATGCAAGAAAGCAAAACCATTCATTAGGCTGTCTCTGTATGGCCCAGTCTGCGCATAACAGTCCAGACTTGAATGTAGCTAGTCCAGACTTGATGCAGCATAACAGATAAACATCAGATACTGCCATCGGGATATGTCATATACATTTGTCGATAGCCGATACCAGTTAACAAGGCTGCTATGGGCCGATCCTGATGTTGGGCAGTTATATCGGTGCATCTCTATTGTGGATATGCATGTTTGTGCATGACTGTTGCAGAGCAGGCTAATCAAATGAATGTGCCAACTGGTGTGTGTGTGTGAGAGTGTGTGTGTGTGTGTGTTAGGGGTCGACCAAATATCGGCCAGGCCGATATTTAGCATTTTTATAATAATTGGTATCGGCCATTTTTTCCGCCGATATTGAAATGGATAAACAATGAAACGCGCTACTTTGTCTGTAAAGCGTCTCTCACTCCCTGCATTTGCTACTCTGTGGTCAAGAGCATTGTCCCGCCCACTACACCGTCTGATTTGTTAGTTAGCACGAATGCAGCCAATCAGGAGCAAAGACTGAACATAGAGAAAGTTTCTCACTGAGGCAGACTGTAGACTGGACTTCAGCTGTACGGAGCTATTTTTCAAAGGTAAGGAAGAGCCTACCTTACATTGCTGAAGTTGCAATGAATCACAATAATCTACACTGAAGTTACAAAAACACCACTTTGCAAGCTATTGTATCTTTTTGATCCGGTTCAATAAGTAAAGCACCCACTTCCTTCATTTAGCGAATTCCCGATTGATGCACGTTACTGATGCTGTTTACTAGTTAGCCTACAAACTCGGGTGCTGCGCGTCGGGAGTTCTCTGCCTCTGCCTCGTCCGTTAATTGTGAATAACAGGACACCTCAGTGGACATAGTAGACAAATCCTAAATTATGCGAACGTCAAAAAGTCTAATTGCTCCTTATGAAATGGACTGTCAGAAAAGACTACATGCATCCAGGGCCAGCGGTAATTTAATCCGACCTGAACTAAATCGCGTCCTCAGCTGGCTATTAACGTGCCTGTTAGGCTCTCAAAAGTGTAGCTTATAGCCTACATATGAACACAAATTGCATGCTTAAATAGCCTAAGAACTATTTTAAAACTGTTTTGTTAAACTATTCAACCGTAACTTGCCATCACGCTTGCACCTCTTCCTCTCCCTCTCTCGTGCACTCATACTTATGATGGCAAAGCATCCTCTTTGTGACAGGTCCCTTAACAAGCACATAGCCCATTGTGTAGGCCTACTCTAGGAAAATAATTGCTATCAGCTCTTGGATTAACATGATACACAGGATTTACACTTGCAAGTGATGCAAGTTGATAGACAATTGTGTATTAAAAGAAGAAAAAAAAGTTTTCATAATTTAAATGCTTTTGAATTAAATTTTTGCAGCATATCGCCTTTACTATCTACCCCCCTTTTTGACAACTGACATCGGTTTTACATATCGGTTATCGGCCTCCTGTTTTGGTAATAATTGATATCGGTATCGGCCCTCAAAAAACTATATCGGTCGATCCCGAGAGTGTGTGGGTGTGTGTGCGCACAGCATTTCCCCATCTTTGATCCCCATCAAGCACGTTGGCTTGTGTTCCTGTCTACTGTTTTGCATAATCTACAGGAAAGCTCGTAGTCGGAAGAGAGCCGTCTCCCTATGCCTTGCTGAGGTCACTTCCTCCTGCGCTTGCTAGCCCTGAGGCCATCCTTAAAAATATTTTTGTTTGCAGTAACAGCCAAAAAAAATTAAAAATGGGTCGGTAGGTAGGTCAATTTTTTTTTTTCAAGATTCAAAGTAAAAAAAAAGTTCAGTTTTGGTCATGGTGATTACCTAGGAATGAATTTACACAAATGTGCATATCGTGACGTAACTGACTGGGTCTTCAACCCGTGCCTTCAGGCGCACCATTGCAAACCTCATTCTGATGCAGGTTGTATAGACCAGCCTTTCTCAAACGTCTTTGACCTGAGGCCCGGTCATGGCAGACTTTTGGGTCATAGGGCTCATCTACATGTACCCAGAAAGAAGGCTACAATAGCTCTTGGCCACGTTATATTGAAATTTGACTATACAATACTCAATGCTATACAGTGTATTATACAGTCTCTGCTCTGTTTCTAAGGAAGTTCCAAAAAACAACGTCGTTCTATTAAGTTTCGTTAAATAAATAAATAGCCTTCCAACAGGTTGAAGCGGAGCTTTGATACCAACGTTATCGATTAGTTTCAGTTTCTCTCGCGCAGACGCGCATTGAATGAATGCTCATACCACCACTTAATTGTAGGGCTCCATGTTTAATGACATCGATAGCAGAAACGTTTGTTTTCTTTTTTCGTCGATCCGCGGTTTCTTGATCAACTGCGCAGCAAATTATCAGATGAAGCACCGGGCCTAATTTCACTCCACGACTCCGCGGACCAGCAGTCTCCATGTTGCGGACCCATATTTTGAGAAATGCTGAATAGACCACAACCAATTTCAATACTCCGACACGGTCACCGCTAGACTAGGGGGAGAAGGGATGAGAAAAGATCTGGCCACAGTTCTTCCAGAACTTCGTAACAGCGTTATCAGTTTGTGTGAATGAAACGAAGTGACATGCGTAAAACCAATGGTGTAGAGATTACGCCACAGGTTTTTTTTTTAAGTGAGCCACGTTTGCATGTAGGTAATTTATATTCACAATACTTGGTTGGGCCTACTAAAAGAACTATTATTTTATTGCATTTGTATTGGTTGTTTAGAGTAAAAAAAAAACAATCGGTCGGTATTAACGCAAGTTTACAACCGGCAAGTCGGTCGGACTAAAAGGGGAAAAAAATAAATATTTGGGTCGGTTCTAAATTGACAGGGTCGGTCGGGTTACGGCAAACGAAAATATTTTTAAGGATGGCCTGAGCAGCAGGCCTCACTTTGGGGCCAGTTTCACTGCGCTGGTGTGATGAGGCCGGTCACCTCTCTCGGACCACGCCCCCATGTCAGATGTTTACCTTCAAACTGCCTCAGATCAGCCTGACTGGCTCCAAACAAACAAAGGTCATGTCATCTGACTGTCCCCCTCTGATGGGTCAGCAGCAAGCGTCCTCCTCCTCCTCCTCCTTCTCCTCTTCCTCCTCCTGAGTGCCAGTCTGAAGCAGAGCTGCTCCTGAGAGCAGTGAGTGGGCATGGTCTCACACACACACACACACACACGCTGGACCATGAGAGCAGTGACTAGGCATGGACACACACACACACACACTGGACCATGATAGCAGTGACTGTGAAACTCCTCTGCCCATCCGCTGATACTCTGACGTCATGTGTGTACTCAGAGGTGTGAGTGTGTGAACTGAGAGGCCGCATTCCTCTGCTGTCACATATTAACCAGCTGTGTGAGTCAGTGGCATGCGGTAGGGCGTCGCCGTGCCAACGGCAGGTGTTGTCGTTGCTGCAGCGTAGCTACGGCTGTGTTGTAATGCTGCCCACGAGACGCTGAGCGATCACTTCCCAGCTGTTGACTGAACAGGAGCCTTTAAAAGTCCCAGAGGGGTCAGAGGTCATCGGAGACATGAGCGGTTACTGCACACCACACTTCCTGGTGTAGTATTACCCATAGGACAACCCCTAAGCCGCCAACACACACACACACACACACACGGCCATCAGACTCCCTGATGGACAGGAAACTGAAGAAGCTATGTTGCTGTGCTGCTGTCCTGGAGAGCTGAAACCCAATCTTCTGTGGGTTAGCATGAGCGTGTGCTGTCATTCATGGCTGTGTGTGTGTGTGTGTGTGTGTACACACGTGTGTGAAAGGCTGCTCTTTAAGTGCCTGCTCCCTTTAAGTGCTCTAATGAATGAGACGAATCTGACTGGGATTAGATTGATTGGATTAGATTAGACACACATATACACACACACACACACACACACACCCAGCCCTGATGGCTGGATTGGGTTCGCTGCCTCCTTCACTGAGTTCTGTGTGGTCATCCCAGTGGGCGAACCACCTTTAGACCACCGTGTGTGTGTGGGCATCCCACCTTTAGACCACCACGTGTGTGTGGGCATCTCACCTTTAGACCCCTTGGCTCCTCCTGAAACGGGTCTGCAGCCTTTCTGAGGCCAGTCACACGACATCCACATCAAAAGCTCTCCTTTGTTGATGAAGACCCTGGCGTCGCTCACACAGGCCTCCCTGTCCATGCTGTAGAGTGTACCCCCCCCCTGCGTGCGTGTGGGCGAGGAAGGGAGAGGGGGATGGAGAAAAAGCAAGAGAGAGATGAAGTGGGGGAGTGTGTGTGTAGATGCCTGCTGTGCTCCTGTAGTGTGTGTGTGTGTGTGTGAGAGAGTGGGGGAAGGTGTGTGTAGATGCTTGCTGTGCTCCTGCATGACACTGCTCATCAGCACATTCCCCGACACACACACACACCCCTGGAGCTCATTGGGAGTGGACTCCAAGACGGCCGGCACCAGGACCCAAAGAGCATCTGTCTCAGACACGAGAGGGATCTATGGTTTTTCCCTTTTCAGCCAGAGATGTTAAGGGACGATGAAGTGACCCCTCTAAACACGCACGCACACACACACACACGACTAAATACATGCTAAGCAAACTGCCTGAGATGGCCTGTTCGCAGCACAGTGTGAAGAGGAAGGGTCTGGGAGTCACCACCGGATCATGTGTGTTCTAAGCTGTGACTTCCAACAGTCAGTGGTGTCTGGTTGAGGGGCAGTGGAAACAGCTGAAGGTGTGTGTGTGTGTGTGTGTGTGTGTGTGTGTGTGTGTGTCTGTCTGTAAGGGTAACAGCAGGCTTGGAGCAAGAGGGGCCACAGATGCACAGCTCTGAATTTAGAATCTGCCCTGAGAGAGCGCACACACACACACACACACACAGTCTTCATCCGTTTCCATGCCTCTGTCCTCCACGTGCACTTATTCCCTTTTCTCTGTCTGTCTGGCAGAGCTGTCCTCATGACGATGCTGATGGTCATGAGGAAGATGAGGCTCACA
Organism: Alosa sapidissima; assembly: GCF_018492685.1. Lineage (NCBI taxonomy): Eukaryota > Metazoa > Chordata > Actinopteri > Clupeiformes > Clupeidae > Alosa > Alosa sapidissima. Next base: position 22,775,064 of record NC_055967.1, read on the forward strand.
AGGTGCACCTGCCTGCACTTGGACACACACACACACTTTTGCCAGTGCTCCTGCTGAAGTTGGTGTGTGTGTGTGTGTTTAGACCAGTGGAGACAGTCTCCTTCTCTACTGCAACCTGAGCGCTAATCATTACATATGGGCCCATTCTGATACCGCAGCGTCAGCACCGCCCTGCTATTTATAGTGTGTGCACACACACACACACACAGAGAGAGCAAGCTTCACTTGAGCTGTCTTTCAACAGCAAGACAAAGGGCTCTGGTAAAGCTACATCCACCACTCCAGATGAGATCTGACTGGATTTGAATTTAAATTACATTTGGGGTGTGTGTGCACTGTTTCTTCCTACTTTGGTTTCCATGTGTCATAAGCTCAGTGACCCCCATCCCCCCCCCTCTCACACACACACACACACGTCAGAGGAGACTCATCAGTCATGCCTAGAAGAGGTTGTGTTGGAATGTGTGTGATACCTCTGTAGGACAGAGATGGTGTGAAGCATGATGCCAGTGCTGGACCATCAGTGACTGATGCTATTTTAGCATAACACACACACACACACACACACACACACACACACACACACACACACGTACGTACATCTCGGTGTGGGGAGCAAAGGAAAAACACACACACAGCATACTGACTGATCATTATTACCTACAGTATGACCTTGGCACATGCCCCCTACTGCTATGTATGTGTGTGCGTGTGTCAGGAACATCTGCATAGAGGTGTCTCTGTGTGTTATGCAGAGTAGCACCCTGGTGACCAATCAGCTGGAAGGCTTGCAGCACACTTCCAGTTCCCCTCCTACACCTGAAGCTGCAGGAGCTCCTGCTGCAGTCAGGCATGCATGTGTGTAAGTGTGTGTGTGTATGCTTGTGCTGCAGTGTAGCATTTGTTTGTGTGTGTGTGTGTGTGTGTGTGTGTGTGCGTGCGCGCTTGCACTGCAGTGTGTGCGCACATGCGCTGTAGTGTAGCGTGTGTATGTTTGTGTTCTCCAGAAACGTGAATAGCATGGCATCATTGAAATGAAGCAAAGAATGGTCGGTCATATTGGCCTAATTGAAGAGATGTGCACTTGGTGATTGTACACACACACACACACACACACACACACACGTTTTGTTTACTGAGCAGACAATCAGGTCTTGCCAGTGTGTGTTGTGAGTGTTTGCCACAAATTACACACTCCACAGACTGGCGTCACCAGTTACACACACACACACACCAACACTCCACGCTCTGTAAGAATTAAAGGGAGATACAGCAGTTTACCCTGCAGCTGGGTGTTCTACAGCGCAATCTAACACTGCTACAGTGTACACACACACAGCTTTAGTAAGTGTGTGTGCGTGCGCTTGCCTGAGAGGACCCTGGCAGGGCCCAGACCATGTGGGTCAGGAGTCTGCTCCTCACTCTCAACTCACTGCACTGGGGCTGGTCTCTCCCTCTTTATTTCTTTCTTTCTTTCTTTCTTTCTTTCTTTTTCTCTCTCTCTCTTTCTGTCTCCTCTTCCTCCTTTTCTCCCTCTTTCTCCTCCCATTCTCTCTCTCTCTCTCTCCCCCCTCCCCTTCTCTCTCCTCCCTCCCTCCCTCTCTCCTCCCCTTCTCTCTCGCTCTCTGTTTGGCTCGGGCATGTGGGGGTAGCGTATGTGTGTGTGTGCGTGCTGGAGCAGCGGGACAGGGGTGCTGAATTAGCGAGAGGCTCGTGTGTGTGTGTGTGAGGAGATTCTTCTGATGTGGACGCAATGAACCACTGTAAGTACAGCGTTCCTCTCTCGTTCTCACTCTCTCGTTCTCTCTCTCTCTCTCTCTCTCTCTCTCTCTCGCTCTCGCTCGCTCGCTCTCCCTCGTCTCTGTGCTGTTGGTTTGCCGGGTGCTCAGACCTTTAGGTGTGTGTGTTGTGTAGAGTTTGCCAGGCGTTCAGACCTGCAGTGTGTGTTGTGTAGGATTGGCCGGGCTTTCGTAGCTGAGGGTCGTGTGTGTGAGGCTGTAGTAGTCTGCTGTAGCCTCTGCGCTCTGCAGCAAGCTGTAGGTTTAGCGGCGCTGCTAGCATTAGCTTTAGCCTAGCATCATAAAACTTTGCCATCTGACCACTGGCAACACACACATTTTAGGCTTGTGTTTTTCAGTTGTTATAGCTATGTGACTGCATGCCTTTGCCTGGTGTTGCTGCCAGTCTCTGTTTCCGTTGGCGACACGTAGCTCTGCATCAGCAGCGGTAGCGTAGCACCTAGTGCGTAGCTCGGCGTGTGTGGAATGACACCAGAGCCTCTGGGGAGACCCCCCTCCCCCACCATGCTGCTACATGTCATCGCCATTTGAATACAGTAGTGTTGAGGTGCGAGTGTGCGTGCGTGCAGGGGGAGGGGGGCATTGGACGTTTAGTAGGTGTCAGCATTCCGTGACGCATCTTTTGCAATTTCTGAGGTGATCGATCATCTTGCTCCTACTAAACATCTCGGCGGCTCTGCTGCTCAGGGTGTGTGTGGGAGAGATTTGTCTTGCCTGTTTTAAATTTGCATGATTTGATTGCTGAAGTACAAACATGGCATTGCTCATCACTGTCACAACCTCTGTTTCTGCACAGACATGCTGACACCTCTCTCTCTCTCTCTCTCTCTCTCTCTCTCTCTCTCTCTCTCTCTCTTTCTCTTTCTGCATCACGGCTGCTGTTCTCCAGCATGCAGCACAGAGTGGTGACACGAGTTCTATTTATAGTGCCTGTCTTCTCTAGTGAGGGGCATAATGTGCTCCACGGCCAAAATTAAGTAAGACCCCCCCCCCCACCACACACACACGCAGCTCCACAATGACTCTGAGCCATGAAACGTCCAATTAAACTCTCGGCTCGTGAGCTCCTAGTCATGCAGAAGAACACTGAGCAGGGCAAAAACACAAGGGTGTGTAGAGTGTGTGTGTGTGTGTGTGTGTGGACTGAGGAACAGCAGGAGCAGCAGACAGGCCTTTACATACACGCATGCACACAATCATACCATATATATATATATATATATATACTCCTACCTAAAATACACACACACACGCACACACAGTAAACAATAGACAACAGCACAGAGTAAAGGTACTTTCTACTTGTTGGGGGCTCTTTGTTTCTCAGTTCTGAGGGTCTGTTGAAGTAGAGAGACATTGATGTTTTAGCCCTGGTCTGTGTCTGCCGATGTTAAACGGTGGGGCTGTATATCTGAACGACATAACCGGTCATATGGAAGTCCGAATTTAGCCGGTTGTTCTACTACTCCACCCTACCCCCCCCATTATTATGTAAATGTGCTGTGTCTGAACGAGGAGTAGAACGTGCGGTTAAAATTCACACCTAGCGAGAGGGCGTGTTGGTGACGTTTCTTTCGTGCGTCCATGTGGTTAGATCTGACTTAAATGCCAGTGTTATGATGGAGTGGCATAGTGCTGTCCAGAAAATCTCCGACCTGGAAAGATGCAGACATCACGGAGCTACTGTCCATGAGCGCATACAACATTTTGATAGAACACATGAAGGGAATGGCACGTTGTAGCCTACAAACAAATTCAAAAGACTGAATCACCATAAGCAGAAGGCGCTGAAAAGGCAGTAGCCTGCAGCGACGTCGTTGACGACAATAATAGGAGTATTTAATAAATTGTTAGCCAACACGGTTTTCTGTTCATTGATAGCCTTCCCATATGACTTGCTGAGCTCGCTGATATTTGTTGAGCATATATATATGCCTAGAGAAAATGAAAACGAAGAAAACCCAACTTTGTTCCAAGCTTACGTAACCCTTACGTAAATGCAATAGACACATGGGGAGAGGATGCTTTTGGAATAAAAATAAACCATGAAAAAACGAACAACTTCACTGTTATGTCAGTATTTTGTTTGTTGCTTAAAAACGTTGTATGATGGCCTTGAAGTCTTGAGTTGGCCTGCTGAATTGGCTGGTAGCCTACCATAAAGTTTGTGCATGCTCTCTCTCCAACGCAAACCAGATTCTGGTAGGCTACACAACGTTGAAAACAGATAAATGTTTATTCGAAGCACACATACAAATACTGTAGGTTAATTTCAAGTGCGCTTACACTTACGTGACTACTTCAAGTATTAGCCTACGCACAATAGATTTCTCTTCTTTAGCCTACATAATGCATAGGCTACACTTTGTAAACAAAAAGCAGCTGTGACTGGCAGCGGCCGCATATATTTTGCGTCATAACTCGCATCTTGTGAACTCTACAAGCCCCCACCCCTCACTCGACAACCACACAGAGATTCTGTAATGTGCGTGTATGTCGTTCACACATACGTCTGTATGAGGTCAGTATAAGGTCCGCAGGTTAGCATCATATCTGAATCATCCGAAGGGTAGGACCTCAGTTTGACAAACCTCCGCATATACTCCGGAGGTTATATCTGAAAGCGCTGTCTGTGTGTGTCTGTCTTTAGAAGGCAGGCGTGGACTGACAGAGCTGACTCCGTGACCCTGAGGGCCTCCTCTGAGGCTGGGCAGTGTGTGTGTGTGTGTGTGTGTGTGTGTGTGTGTCTGTCCCCTGAAAGTGTCCAGAGAGACATAAACACACACACACACAGCGATCGACTCTCTGTCTTCTTTGAGGCTGAGCACACATACACACACACACACACACACACAGATCCAGTGACCCTGAGGCCTCCTATGAGGTCAGGCACTGACCCTGCAGGAGGTGACCAGAGATAGACAGGCTGTCAGGCTGTCGGTGAGACGCCCAGAGAGGTTCCTACCACGCTGACCCGACAGAGTGCACAGGGACACGCTTGGGCTGTCGTGTCGTGTCATGTCATTGTCGTGTGTGTGTGTGTGAGGGGTCAGCAGTCAGAGATTCCTTTTCTCACCTGTCCACCATCCTCCTTCTCTTTGCCGACTGCACCTGCTCTCCATCTGAGATGGTGGACACACACACACACGCGGCAGGACCCAGTGTGACTGACACACTCCCACTGGTGGAAGTCAGTCACTGAAGCTGTCTGTCCAGTATTCTTTTGCAAGATGAAGGAAACTATTCAGAACAAATGTGTGCAATAAGGATGAGATGGTAAACACAAACACACACTTTTCAGAACAAATGTGTGCAATATGGTTGCATCTGCGTTGCTGTTGGAACACAGATGTGTGTGTAACAGACGTCTAGCTCACTGGTGGAACACAGATGTGTGTGTGTAACAGACGTCTAGCTCACTGGTGGAACACAGATGTGTGAGTGCCATGCAGATGTGTGTGTAACAGACGTCTAGCTCACTGGTGGAACACAGATGTGTGAGTGTAACAGACGTCTAGCTCACTGGTGGAACACAGATGTGTGAGTGGCATGCAGATGTGTGTGAGCTGCTGGCTCCGTGCTGCGGCTGGGCTGTTAGTGCTCCTCCACCACTCGGGCCATTAATTGTTAACGCAGTGAGCAGCGAGCGGCACTCCACACGGATTCCAGCGTCCTCTCTGCTGTGTTAGGGGGAAATTGGGCAGAAACGGCCAATGGAGCGTTGGCATCGGCAGCTCCCCTGAGATGAGGAGAGTGAGAGAGAGATAAGGTGAGCGAGAGAGAGGGAGATGGAGAGAGAGATGGATGATCTTTCCTGGTTTCCACACAGCAAACGTGTTGGTCGGACCGCGGTCACAATGACCCTTGATGACCTCTCGCAACCACGGCAAAGCAGTGCAGTCCACCTGGACTAGACCAACAGCAGCCCTCTGAGGGTCCCTGTGAGGAGTCCAATCAGTAACGCAGGGAAACACACACACAGGAAGGGATACCGTCAGTAGATGGGGGCTCTGTGGTCTGTCTTCCTTCTCCTCAGATGACCTGCTCTCCACCAACTCTCGTCACTTCCTAGGTGTGAGGGTGTGAGGGTGTGTGTGTGTGTGTGTGTGGGGGGGGGGGGGCTGGGGGTTCGGTTGTTAATGGGGGGGGGGGGGGGGGGGGGGGCTGGGGGTTCGGGTGTTAATGGTGAGAGGGCTAAATGGTTGAAAACGAAAGTATGAAAGATTTAGTGTGGTTCTGAATCAAAGTGGGCCTTAATTAGCTTTTCGCCTGCCGGGTGGGAACGTGCCCCTAGCCTGGAAAAAGTGCATAGAGTCTGGTGACTCACTACTGGGATTCGTTTCCAGCCCTTGCATTGTGACATTCACTAGCTTTGGTAAGGCTGGACTAATGATTTCAATCACATTGATCAGAGATTACAAATGTTGTTCTTACTTCGCATAAACTTTACAAACTGACAATAAACAGCATCAACAGTCAGGAAACAATGTATGTGGGTCTACTTTTGCTATAAATAAATGTATTTATTCATTTTTCCAACTGCATTCTTTTGGATGTTTGCAGGTGTTGCTGCTACTGTTAATCACAATAGGTTTCGGTTTCGCCTTCCCCTCTCGTTGCTGATTGGCCTGACATTTTTTTGTCTGAGGGAAACTGTTATGAAATATGGTGTTCCAGACTAGATCTCCCTGAAAAAAGATCTCGGTGGAAAGGGCCAGGCGAACATGCCACACCCCCCCCCCCCCCACCAACCATAAATTCAGACCGAATGGTGCAGAGTGCTTCAGCCTCAACGCTTTAACCGCTCTAAGCAACCTGAAGACCAGCGCATAAATCCTGCCCCATACACACACACACAAATGCGCACGCACGCACACTCAGAGCCCCAAAAGAGCATGTTTTCCCAGCAGTGCATGTATTTTACATCTGGTTTATGAATATTCCGTGTGTTTATGTGTTTGTTTATGTTTGCGTGAGTGTAGTGCTTGTTTGTGAAGTGGAGTGTTGTCGGTGAGTGTGTTAGGGCCTCCCCAGACGGGTGCTGTGCCTCTAAACTTCCTGTTGCTGTTGGTTTGGGGGAAACAGCTGACTGGAGAGTTTCTCTCAGTTGAGGCTCTTTTTGGTTGTGTTTTTAACAGATGTCTTTGGGGGTTGTGTGTTGTGTGTTTTTTTTTTTAAACTTTGCTTTGGTATGCTACAGGCTTGTGATTGGCTGCATCTGGGAGTGTGTGTAGCCCCCCAGGTGAATACATGCGCGCGCGCACACACACACACACACACACACACACACACACACACACACACACACACACACACAGAGCTAGTCTGGAGCTAGTAGTAGGCCTCATGCAGACATCTGTGAGGGGGGCTATTGTTACAAACACACACATATACACATGTGCACACATAACTAGTACCAACTTCCTTGTTGAATTGAATAGTTTGTTGTTTACTTGTTTGCAACATCCTAGCAGCTCCACATAACTCTAATTAATGAGTTCTCTTACACAAACACACAGAGTGCTCACACGCAGCACTCACAGACTCCCATACACACAGCACTCACACACTCCCTCACATACACATTCAGCCCACACACACTCCCACGTGCACACACAGAGTCAACACTCACACACACGGACACGCCCCTCCTCAGTATTGATATGAATCCAAACATTCACAATCGTCCAAGTCAGTACTGTTGTTGGCGGCACATAGAAGACAACTGGCTAAATTGCTATTAAATCCAGTTAGCATCAATTGGATGCTGCACAAATTTGTTGCATAATAATATCAATATTCTATATTCATTTATATTTATATTATACACGGCTTATTTTTATATGTACACCCCTAGTCCCCCCCCCCCCCCCCCCCCCCGTCAGACAGCCACCACCTTAACACCCTAACACATTTCCTGCGGGAAACACTGCACACACGCAGTGAGGAACTCCCCCCGCACACACACGCAGTGAGGAACTCTTTTCAAGCATGTACACAGTAACACACACACACACACACGCACACACACACAGTGAGGAACTCTTTCCAAGCATGTACACAGGCACACACACACACGCATGCGTTCACGTACGCAGTGAGGAACTCCCTCCGCACACACGCAGTGAGGAACTCTCTCCAAGCATGTACAAAGGCACACAGTAACACACGCACACGTGTGCACACACACACACACACACACACACACACACACACACACACACACACACACACACACACACACACACACACACAGTGAGGAATTCGGCCCAGTCTTCTCCTGTGGTTCTCTGTGCTCTGGCCAATCAAACGATTTCCTTTTTAATCAGAGAAGCAATTTGGGCTCAGTCCTCAGAGAGGAAATCGTGTGTGTGTTTGTGTGTGTGTGTTTGTGTCTTGTTTATCTGCAAATGGAAAGATTCCCACTGAGCTTTCCTCTCGTCTTGGCCCTGTCTGATGCTGCAGTGGACCCCTGAGCAGCTGGCGTGTGTGTGTGTGTGTGTGTGTGTATGTGGGCTAGTGCGTGCTCTAACGAAGCGGTATAATCTCTGCTGAGGGTCACAGCTTTTTGGCCCTGTGTGTGTGTGAGAGACGTGATGGGACGTCCTGTGTGTGAGAGGGAGACCTGATGTGGCGTTGTGTGTGTGTGTGTGATGTGATGGGGAGCTCTGTGTGTGTGATCAGGTGCTCTCTGTGTGAGATGTGATCGCAGTGCACTTCTGAAGAGGACACGCTCAACAGACATTTGTCATGCGCTCTCTCTCTCTCTCTCTCGTGCGGTGTTCTTTATAGCCAAGGACCTGAAATTATGGCCTCCAGCCTCCGCCTAACTTACAGGTGCAATATTTCACGCAGCGCTGCGGCATTGAGAGACTAAAGCGACTTTGATTAATATTCTCGCTGCACTGGACACTCTGCCTGCTAGTCCGCAGGGCGTGAGGACGCGTCGGATCGCAGGACACTTTCTCTGCTGGTCCGCAGGGCGTGAGGACGCGTCTGATCGCAGGACACTTTCTCTGCTGGTCCGCAGGGCGTGAGGACGCGTCTGATCGCAGGACACTTTCTCTGCTGGTCCGCAGGGCCTGAGGACGCGTCGGATCGCAGGACACTTTCTCTGCTGGTCCGCAGGGCGTGAGGACACGTCTGATTGCTCAGACCATCACACAGCCACAGGGCTGCAGAGTTAGTCTCAGCCACTGCAAACAGTCTTTAGCACTAGCGCACTAACTCTTTAGCGTTCATTATTCATGTGCTGTTAAATACACAAGGAGCGCACTGCCCCAAACGGTCGGTCGGTCTGTCTGACCCAAATAGAGTAGCCCCTGGCCAGCACTGGGCTCAAATAAACAAACTGCACCACCAGAGCAACACAGAACTTTAATGCCTTTGTACTCGCATTAACAACATGTGCTGCACCTGTGTGTGTGTGTGTGTGTGTGTCGCCAATGATGGGACACCTCCCTGCCTAACCTAGCAGCACCAACACCGACTGAAGTGTTTTTGTTTGTGCGTGCATGTGCGCGTGCGTTATGTGCATGTGTGTCTGCTACTGTGTGTATGTGTGTTTGCTGGCTGTCACTCAGGGCTTTTCTGCAGTGTTGCTGAACTCTCCACTTTATGCTATTTGTGTTTCCTCCCCATCACTTGGCTGGCTGGGGTGTCAGTCTTGGCTGTCACTCTGTGTGTGTGTGTGTGTGTGTGTGTGTGATTGGTCCTCCCGGCGGACTGGTGCATTGTGATGGCTCTGAGTCTGTGTGTGTGTGTGTGTGTGTGTGTGTGTGTGTGTGTGTGTGTTGGTCCTCCTGGCTGACTGGTGCATTGTGATGGCTCTGTGTATGCGAGAGTCCCTAAAAGTCCCCAGAGTTGTGTGTGCTGCCAAGTATACTCTGCTCTTCTCTCCTTCCTCCTTTCCTCTTCCTCCTCTCCTCTCTTCTCTTCTCTCCCTCCTCCTGTCTTCTCTTATCTTCTCATCTCTTCCTCTCTTCTCTCCCTCCTCCTCTCCTCTCTTCTCTTCTCTCCCTCCTCCTGTCTTCTCTTATCTTCTCTCATCTCTTTCTTCCTCTTCTCTCCCTCCTCCTCTCCTCTCTTTTCGTCTCTCCTTTTCCTCTTCTTTCTCTTTTCTGTTCACTCATCTATTCCCCTTCTCGCTCTCTTTTTCTCTCCTTTCTTCTCTCTCTCCTGCGCTGCACTGCAGAAGCGAGAGCATAAATAAATGAATAAATCAATGCTTTAAAAAACATCTACTGCCTGCGGAGGGTATGGCTCCTTCAGCTGCTGCCTCTGACCTACAGGGAGCGTGCGCGCACACACACACACACACACACAGACAGACCTGTTGCAATCAAACACGCACACAAACAACATATAATATTCACACGCCCACACACACAGATGGGCACTTTTAGAACACACACACAGACCTGTTGCACTCAAACACACTCACAGACAACATATAATCACACACACACAGACAACATATAATCACACACACACACACACACACACAGACAGACAGGCACTCGCAGAACACACACACAGACCTGTTGCACTCAAACATGCACTCTCAAACAACATATAATACACACACACACACGACTGTGATGCTGCCACTGAAGGACCCAAATGATGTCCTGGTGATCTCACTTTGTTTCTCTCTGTCTGTCTGTTCCAGAGTGCAGTAATGGAGGAGACCGTAATCTGGGAACAGCACACCGTAACTCTCCATAGGGTAAGACCACGGCTTTACTTACAGGACTCTCTCGCTCTCTCTCTCTCGCTCTCTCTCTCTCGCTCTCTCACTCTCGCTCTCTCTCGCGCTCGCCCCCTCCCCCCCCCCTCTCTCTCCCTGTACATCCATCTCTGTGCCCTTGGCTCTTCCTCTCTCTCTCTCTTAGCTGCCCTCTCTGTCTCTTCCTCCCATTTATCTATCTGGCCTCCTGTTTCTTCCCTCCCGCTCTCCTTCACTTTTCTCCTTGTTCATTTCTCTGCTCTGTTGTTCTCTCCTGTCATGGCTGACCTTGCTCTCCTGAGGCTTCATCTCTCTTTTCTGTCCTCCTGTTCTTCAAACGCATCTGCCCATTTACTGGAGGTCGTTTTGATTTATGCATTTGCATTTCAGATTGTGAGTATTTGTAGAGATTTGAAGTGTGTGTGTGTGTGTGTGTGTGTGTGTCTGTCTGTCTGTCTCTATCTGTGTTTGTGCGTGTGTGTGTCTGTCCCTACAGGCACCAGGGTTTGGGTTTGGGATCGCCATCTCAGGTGGGCGGGACAACCCCCACTTCCAGAGCGGCGAGACGTCCATCGTCATCTCAGATGTCCTGAAGGGTGGACCAGCCGAGGGCCTGCTGCAGTAAGACTTCCTGTTTCCTGTTTGAGGCACGCTGGACTGAACGTGACAAGTCTAGGTCCTCATGTTCCCATCATGCCTTAGAGTAGAACGGGTTCTCATCATGTTCTAGAATACACAGAGATCTCATTCTGAAGAGTAGACCGGGTTCTCAAAAGTACACGGAGATCTCATGTTGTAGCGTAGGCTTGGTTCTTTTCTTAGTAGTTCAAAAGTGATGAAATTTTGACATCAGGATCTGGGGTCCCAGTTGTCCAGTGTAATGACCGTTTGTGTTGCCCTTCTCCCGTGCAGAGAAAATGACCGCGTCGTCATGGTTAACGCCGTCTCCATGGACAACGTGGAGCACGCGTACGCAGTCCAGCAGCTCCGCAAAAGTGGCAAGAACGCAAAGATTGTGAGTATCTTTTTCATATTCATATGTGCTCCACGACACTGAGCTGGCGGGTACACTTGGTGTGAAGCGAAGGCTGACCGTGTCATATCCTCCCCAGACTATCCGTCGGAAGCGTAAGGTGCAGATCCCGATGGGGCGCCTGGGCGAGCGGGAGACTATGTCGGAGCACGAGGACGAGGACAGCTACGAGGACGAGATCTACGAGGTGCGTAGTGGCCGCAGCGGCCCCAGCGCCTATAGCGCGGGTCGGCGGAGTGGCCGCGGTGAGAGGGGCAGCATCGGGCGGCGCGAGAGGGAGCGCGACCGCGAGCGCAGCGGCTCTCGCGAGAGGAGCATGTCCCCGCGCTCCGACCGCCGCTCCATCACCTCCAGCGTCCCGCCACGCCCTGCCAAGGTCACGCTAATCAAGTCTCGCAAGAATGAAGGTGAGGCTCACACACTCGGGGACGCCAGCTGCAGCCAGGGGGGTCACATATCTGATGGGACTTTGTGTGTGTGTGTGTGTGTGTGTGTGTGTGTGTGTGTGTGTGGTATGTATGTATGTATGTATGTATGTGTATATATATGTGTATGTATATATACTTGTTTGTGTGTGTTGGTGCTTGCCGGTGTGCAATACAGCTGTATGCAGTGGTCAACCCTGTGCTCTTTAACCCCTCTCTATGTCTCGCCTTTGTTTTCCTCTTCTCAGCTACAAACCTCCGCTCCATAGTATTGTCCTGTAACACACTGTGTGTGTGTGTGTGTGTTTGTGTTTGTGTAGCCCCTGTTCCATTGTGATATACTGTGCTATGCAGTCTAGTTCGTGTGTGACTGTGCATGTGTTTTGTCCTTGTGCTCCAAGGTGCTAATGTGCTAATAGGCTAACATGCGATGTGTGTTTGTGTGTGTGTGTGTATCCGTGTTTGACTCCGTAAGCAGAATACGGGCTTCGGCTGGCCAGTCACATCTTCGTGAAGGACATCTCTCCCGAGAGCCTCGCGGCCAGAGATGGAAACATCCAGGAGGGAGACGTGGTGCTCAAGGTAAGAGAGGGGGAGAGAGAGAGGGATGGAGAAGGAGGGGGAGGGAAAAGGGGGGACAGAGGGATGGAGAGGGAGGGGGGAGAGAGGGAGAGGGGGGGAGAGAGGGAGAGGGGAGAGAGGAGAGAGGAGAGAGAAGTAGGGGAGAGGGAAGGAGGAGAGGGGCAAGGAAGGAGAGGGGTAGAAATACAGTTTACTAGATGTATAGTAGATTAATCTGATTTAATCTGCCGCTGAATCGTGTTATCATTATCATGGGCAAAGTATTGCAACCGTATCAATTTGTGAGTTACTCTGTGATTACCAGAGAGAGAGATCTAGAGGAGAGAGGGAGGTTGTGTTCTAGAGGAGGGAGAGCGGGAGGGAAGAAGGGCGAGCGTGTTGTAGAGGAAGCTGAGAGAGAGGGAAGGTCAGAAATGGACGACGAGCTGAAGGTTACACAAACCGCACAACGCTGCTACCAAAGCTTAGCATCCCACCATGCTGTCAAGGCTTAGCATTCCCCCATAATAACACAGCTTTCTTAATAGCATGCACTCATGCTAAAACAAAGCACACTTCTGGCCCTTTTCCACTATGGGGTAAAACCCCGGTGTCTGGGGTAAAGCCTCTGACTTTTTCTATTTCCCTGATTGATGCTGAACCGAGGCCACAGGCCAGACGGCCTCAGGACAGCCCTGGAGTAGGACTTTTGGAATGGAATGCGATGCAACAATAAAGCTGGATACATTTAAAAACAGACCAGTAGCATTTATTCAGGGGTAAAGCGTTGGTCCAGCCCCGGTCCTTAATGGAAAAGAGCCATTAATAACACACACTCATGCAAATAGCATACATATGCTAACATGTGCATATCTGTCTCCCGCCCTCTGTCCTGCAGATAAACGGCACGGTGACGGAGAACCTGTCCCTGATCGATGCGAAGAAGCTGATTGAAAGGTCAAAGGGCAAGCTGAAGATGGTGGTCCAGAGGGACGAGCGGGCGACCCTGCTCAATATCCCCGACATGGACGACAGCATCCCCTCTGCCAACGTGTCCGACAGAGACGGTATGAACCTGTCCCAACTTGGGCAGGGCCGCATGCTAACCCCTGAGGAACTCCACGCTAGCTCACTGTTTGGTCAGTCAGTTAGCGCTTCCCTCTAGTCATATTCACCCAGCATATTTCACAGGATTGGACGCTGGGCTTGTGTCTGTGTGTGTGCCTAAGCATGCGGGTTGTTGTGTGTTTGTAGATATTTCAGACATCCACTCAGTGGCATCTGATCATTCCAACCGTTCCCATGAGCGGCGCCGCAGCAGCCGCTCTCGCTCCCCCGACCGCCGCTCGGAGCCCTCCGACCACTCCAGACACTCGCCGCAGCAGATCAGCAATGGCAGGTATGTACACACACACACACACACACACACACACACACACACACACACACAAGCAACTTTCCACTCAACGCACACATTCATCAACTGATCAGGATGGGTCAGAATCCCCACACAACCACAACGAATGAACACACAGCTGCACACTCCACTCTCCGCCCTAACTTGTCCCACTCCGTCTCTCTGGTCTCTGTGCTGCCTGTGTGATGTGCTGTGACGTCCAGTCCCTTCAGTAGATGGAGGATGCTGTAAGTGTGTTGTGGTGACGGTCATGCCTGTAGGTGTGTAGCGTAGCGTAGCGCCTAGCTGCGTTAGCATCCCTGCTGAGCTCCGTAATAAAGGACACATGGCTATCTGGACTGGGGGCGTGAAAGTGCCTCTCTGGAAGGATCGAGAGGGATATGTGGACACCTTAATCATCCTCTTCCTCCTCCACAAGAGAGTGTGTGCGTGCGTGCGTGCTTCTAGCTAAAGGAATGTGTAATGGCTATCCAGCAAAACTTCAGTGTGAAATAGAAGGCAGTTCAGTCCTCTCCTCTCCTCTCCTCTCCTCTCCAGCATAGCGGCGTAGCCTTATGAGTCAGTTAATGTTGGTGTGTTTATGTTTCAGGCATGCAGGGCCTTTCTTACACAGAATCCTCCCCCTGTAAGTCAATTCATTTTGTGTGTGAATGTTTTTGGTGCCCGCAGCCTTAGTGAGCGTGTGTGTGTATTTTTGGTGCTCGGAGCCTTGTGTATGTAAGGCCCTGAGTGAATTTGTTTGTTAGTTTATTGATTGATTTATTTATTTATTTAACCTCAATATAACCTGTGGCTCACTGTGATGCATGCAGACGTGTGGTGTCCAATAGGAATGCTTGTGTGTCCTCACATGACCTGCTGTGATTAAACAACCAATGAGAACTCTACCCATGTGCTTCCCCACATAGATATTAGAAAGCTAGATACCACATTGGGCTCCAGAACGTACGTAAATAGCGACGCCATCTTGGTGGAGTCAGCAATCACTGGAGGCCAATGAAGGAACATGTGACTGACTGGAAATCAGGCAGGTGTCTGTGATTGCCTGCAGATGTGTTGCCCATAGACAATAAAGGTGCTGCCCCCCACCAAAGTAATCTCATCGCCACCTACTGGTTGCATTCCTAGACTTAGGAAGCGGAGTGGATGTGGATGGGAATTTTTTTTTTTTAGAAAAAATATATCTCTGTGCACATTGGGATCTTAATTTAATGCTTTCCATATGTTAGGCACTGGGGTCACCTCTATTGCTTCTAGTGGTCATACCTTATTTTTAGGATCAGTTGAATTGTTTTGAGTTTTTGTCTTAACATGGTGATCACGAACTACAGTTACATGTGACGTCACAGGTTTGGTCGCTTAATCTCTAACTGATCAATACGGCAATTTGCTCAACTGGCTTAACATATTTTTGTAATAACGGAGCGTGATTTTTGTAATAACGGACCGTGTGGTGATTACCTTTATGTCTGGATAACTGGTGTTGTGCTTCTACTCACATGAAGAGCTGGCAGTAAGTGTTAAGTGTCAATGCTAACCAGGCTAATAAACAAACCATGCTACCGTGAGTAACGTTGAAAGGTAAAGTCACGTGACTTCTTTTGTAGTCCGTTTATGAAACAAAAGGAGCAATTTTGATTTTTTTAAATAAGGCAAAATAGGGCCTGACATTTTCAGTTTTGTGAAGATTATTACTGTATACACACTGAAAAATATTTTTGGTGGATAACTTCGCTGATTTGGCTTCACAATATTTTTAAAAAAAATAGGTCTATGGGGCCCCAGCTGTGGCGCAACTTGCTGGGGCACCTGCACCGTACGCCAGCGACCCGGGTTCGATTCCCGCCCCGTGGTCCTTTCCGGATCCCACCCCGACTCTCTCCCACTCACTTCCTGTCGTTCTCCACTGTCCTATCTGATTAAAGGCATAAAAAGCCCAAAAATATACTTAAAAAAAAAAAAATAGGTCTATGGGACTTAACATTGGAGCTGCTCTTCGATAGGAACGCAACCACTTGGGGCGCTGGTTTTCACTTTCCCTCCCTATATACGTTTACGATGCCACCTAATAGAACTCGACAGTCAATGCGGTATCTAGTTTTCTAATATGTATGCTACCCCACCCAGAGATGAGGAAGTTATGGACATTCTAGCCCAGTTAAAACACCTCTCCAGGGGCCTCATTTATAAAACCTAAAACCTTACCCTAGACTCAAGGTATGCACGAAAGTGTCTTAATATAAAACCTTATCTTACTTTCGTGCATAAGTAGATTGCATCTTTAATAATGCATATGTTAAACTGTGTGGCACACACGTTTATGCAGGAGGAATTTTATTGGATAATAGTTGACGAGAAGGATAGAGACGTCATGTCAATTTGGAGAAGGAAGTCAAGTCTGCAGAGAGCGAGAAAATGTAAAACGTGACCAAGTACACCTGTGTGGAAAAAAAAAGTACTGAATGAGATCATCTTTATTATATTATATTATATATGGCAAACCATAAAGTGTAAAGTATCAACTTAATAAACACGGGTATAATCATGGACATATTATGATATTCGCTGGATTTTCTAATTGGCCAGTATAGTTACTATTGAACAGTAGCCCATATGAGAGAGAGAACGGGAGTTGATTGCCCAGTGTTTTGCAGTGCTTGAAAGGTGTATGTTTTTCTGCATATTTGTTTTCTATAAATCCTGTCGTTGGCGGTGAAAGATGTGCACATACAGTTCACCTCCGTTTATGCAGCGTTTTTTTGTGCGTGGCGCAGCAGCCTTTATAAATGAGACCCCTGGTCTCCATGACGTCTCTCAGCTGCATGGCTGGGGTCAGCGCCGGTCGCCAATCCTCGACTGGTCACTCAGATGAGCCGTGCAGTTTGAAACATGGGACTTTAAGAGACATGATGTTCGAACGGGGGACACACTTTCAGGGCCATGATGTGTGAAAAGGACTCTGAAGTGTGGTGTTTAAACGGGATCCACTGACACAGTTTCTGAGGTGTCTGCAGCTTTCAGTTAGTGGAGTTGCTGAGCGGTTAGATGTAGTGTTACGGTGCCTACACACGCTTGCATTCAATGCAGTGCTGGAGACATATCTCGTTCACTTTACATGGGCTCATGTCATCTGTTGACGACGTGAATTGTCGCCGTCTGCCAAAAAGTTGAGAAATGTTCAACTTTTGCTGCACCATCAGACAGAAACGCAAGGCAAGCATGTACAGGACGGTGCAGGTTGCATATGCTTGGTGTAACCGCAAGTACAACTGAGCCCCTACCGCCGGTCACATGTATGTTTGTTTTTAGTCAAAGCTTGCCGGTGGGTTTTCCGGAAGCTTGTGGCTGTGTAGGCTTTAAAGGGAGATTGACAGGTCAACCGCTGTCAACTAGTAGTGGAGGCCAGTTAGTTTGCTAACTTGCAGTCGTTATATACAGTGCTTGCAACGTCACACAACGTTTCAGACCGGTTTTGGGTTTGCAATAACAACTTTTTTAGAATGTACAGTGTATTTCTCACAAAATCCAAGCATAAAAAAGCCAAAAAATTGACATTTATCTGCAAATACGGCCATCTCTGACTCTGGGCTCCATCTTGATTTATTTTGAGAACTGTCTTTGTTCATTAGCATAACCGCAATTGAATTGGCTGGCGCTCACGCTGCTGCCTGAAAATGTGAATATTTCTCAACTTTTGACTCGAGCAACGGAAGTGAAGCGACATCACGCTCTCAACACCACTCTTGGCAAGGCCTGACGCCAGCCCATAGAAAGTGAAGGAGAAGCGGCACAGTTGAAGCCTTCAACGCGTACGTGTGACTGGGGCGTTAGCGTTTAACCATTAGCATTTTAGCTGTTGGCGTTTAGCGTTTAGCTTCTGCCCTTAGCATCTACAGCGTTAGTGCCGATTAGCCCTTAGCGTCTTTAGCGTTTAAGCCGTAGTTGTTAGCGCATAGCTGTTTGCAATGTGTAGAGGACATGCTGCCCCAAGCGCACACACACCACCACCACCACTAGGAGCAGTTCAGCAGGGATCAGGGCATTCTGGGAAGGGGGGGGTGGGGGGGGGTTCTCTCGGGTGTCTTTGGTCAGGACTACAGAAGAATCTTTCATGCTGCTCTGTGCAGCCTTGTTCCCGACTGGCGCCCCCGAGGGTGGAGTGGGTGGGCAGAGCGGAGCGAGGGAACAGAGTGATATTAAGAGGCGATACAAAGAGAGGAACGTAATGAAGGCGATACACAGAGAGGAACGGACTGGAAGCGTTTACAGTAAAGCACTCTCGTCACCTTCCTGACCTCCCTGTGAAAAGAGCCGTCATGGACACACAAAAGATCAGCCACACACACACACACACACACACACACACACACACACACACACACACACACACAAAGACCTCCTCTTACTGGGTGCCCTTAATGCACATCATGAACACACAAAAGATCAGCCACACACACACACACAGATAAAGAACTCCACTTACTGGGAGCCTTTAATGTACAACATGAACACACAAAAGATCAGCCACACACACACACAGATAAAGACCTCCTCTTACTGGGAGCCCTTAAAACACATCATGAACACACAAAAGATCAGCCACACACACACACACACACACACACACACAGATAAAGAACTCCACTTACTGGGAGCCCTTAATGTACAACATGAACACTCAGAACATCAGCTGGTCAGACAGGCACACACACACTCATAAAGGTCCTCCGTGGGGCAGTAGGGGCAGATAGCTCCTGTGGGGTAGTAGAGGGCAGTTGCGTTGCTCACTGCTGTGTCTCCTCTGATCAGATGAGCTGGAGCCGTCAGGCTAAATATAGAACAGCGGAGGAGGAGGAGACGCAGCAGAACCCTGACCTTCACATGTACAGGCCCCAACACTCACACACACACACACACACACACACACTCTCCTCTCTTCACACAGTCTCTCTCGGTCTCTCTCTTTCTTTCTCTCTCTCTCTCTGTGTGTCTCTCTCTCTCTCTGTGTCCTTGCTTTGCCTTCTATTTTCTGTGGAGTGTGATGCTGCCTGTGATGTGTTTCACTCCATCATTGCAGAGCTAAGTGTGTGTTTGTGTGTGTGTGTAAGGTTGTGTGTGTGATGTGTTTTCTGTGAGTCCATGATGCATGACTCCTTACTGAGCTCTGACACTGTGCAGATAGAAACATGAGTCTTCTGCTGTGTGCGTGTGTGTGTGCGTCTGCGTGCATACATAGACCCGAGTCTGGCCTGTGTGTGTGAAGAGAGATGGAGAGCTGATTGTGTGTTTGTGTTTGGTTGCTGTGGCAGCCACAGGAGTCGTGAGGAGGAGCGCGTGTCCAAGGGAGCGCCCATCCCCATGCCCGCCAAGATGGTGGAGGAGACGCCCAGACAGGAGGCCCCTGCCCGCCAAGACAAGCAGCTGCCGCCGCTGCCAGGTCTGACACATGCCCAACTCTCACACTCAACACACACACCAGATGTGTGTGTACATTGTGACATGATGGTGTCCGACACATCCTACTGTGTCTGTCTGACCTCCTCACTGAGGATAAAATGTGTGTGTGTGTGTGGTTGCGGCTGCTGTAAGTGGTATTTTCTGACTGGCTGTCTCCATGCTCCTTAGCTGGATTGGCAGCTCTGTTGACCCTCAGATTGTAATGGGACTGTATGCTGAAAGGCTCTATGTGAGTGTATTTATTTATTTGTGTGTGTGTGTGTGTGTGTGTGTGTGTGTTCCAGAGCCCAAACCTGTGTATGCGCAGCCTGGCCAGCCTGATGTGGACCTGCCCGTTAGCCCTGCAGATGCACCCGTGCCCAGCGAGACCCCCGACGACAGCATCCTCCGGTAAGACACACACACACACACACACACACACACACACACACACTAAACACACTCAGTTACTGAATTGCATGACTATTTCACTGTTGCTCATTCCTTTTCATAGTCTTCTAACTTTGCTATCGTGTGTGTGTGTGTGTGTGTGTGTGTGTGCGCGTGTGTGTGTGTGCACATCCTAGGCCCAGTATGAAGCTGGTGAAGTTTAAGAAGGGGGAGAGTGTGGGCCTGCGTCTGGCCGGAGGGAACGACGTGGGCATTTTTGTGGCGGGCGTTCTGGAGGACAGTCCTGCAGCCAAAGAGGGGCTGGAGGAGGGAGACCAGATACTCAGGGTGAGTGTGTGTGTGTGTGTGTGTGCATGTCTGACGCACTCGCTCACTGACTCTCTCTCACATTCTTACTCATTCAGTCACGTTCTCTCTCGTCTCAGGCATACACACACACACACACACACACACACACACACACACTAATGGTGGAAGTGTGGTGTCTGTGGCACTGGTGCAAGGTGCCCAGCCCAACACTTGAGTGTGTGTTCCTTAGTGTGGTGTCCCATAGTGTTGGTGTGTGTGTGTGTGTGTGACGGGACAATTAGCCACCGTCACGGCAGCGTAGCGCTGCCTTCATTTAAAACACTGCATGTATGTCTGCTTGAATGTATATGTTTGTTGAATGTGTCTGTGTTTTCTGGTTACCCTTATACCGTCTATATTCATCAGTCAAACATGTCATTCATCATACCTTTCCTCCGTTGCTCCCGTAGTTGTTATATATAGGCCTATAGTTAAAAAGAAACACTACGGCACGCTATGCGCTAAAACTACAAACACCACAACTCCCTACAGTTTAAAACATTCACCATTCAATCACGTTACGTCTGTTAAAATAATCACACTATGTCATGTCTTAAATGTTTCGTTTATTTAGCTTTAGTCATTACATACAATGTCATTATCACGTCGTTACATGTTTGTCCTACCGGTGTCCACTGTCCGGCCTCAATCATGGAAATACAAAAAGTCCGAGGCTTTACAGACACCGGGGTTTTACCCCATAGTGGGAAAGGGCCATTAGTGTTGGTGTGTGTTAACGTGCCATTCTACATCATATTAATGGGGCTGCTCCAGAGGCCTTATCAGTGTAGCCATCTCCAAGTGAAGTGTGTGTGTGTGTGAGATCTCGCTATCATAACAGCAGTGATGGGTGCTTTAGAGCTGATGGATGATATCATCAGGACACTAAAAGTCACTGGGGGACCTGGGTTGTGTGTATGTGGAGGGGGTTTATAGCTGAGCTTTACAGGCACTGGAGCGGCAGTAGCTCTTTTACGACCGGTACATATCCCAGAATTCCTCTGCACTCCCTCTCTCTCTTTCTTTCTTTCTCACTCACACTCACGCCCCCTCTGTTCTGGGCCCAGCCAGATGCCTGCTCTTTACAGGGTGGTTTCCTAGGTGATGATGTGACCCCCCCCCCCCCCCCCACACACACCCCCTCCCCAGTCTGGTAACCAGCCAAATGGCTCCACATCGCAGCTTTTTTTAATCCTTTTTATGTGTCTGCATGCATCTCTTTCTTTCTTTCTTTCTTTCTTTCTTTCTTTCTTTCTCTCTCTCTCTCTCTCTCTCTCTCTCTCTCTCTCTCTCTCTCTCTCTCTCTCTCTCTCTCTCTCTCTCTCTCTCTCTCTCTCTCTCTCTCTCTCTCTCTCTCAATTTTAATGGAGCTTTATTGGCATAAATGAAATGTGTAATGATACAGTATTACTATTTAATATTATACTGTATATTCATCAATGTGCTATCAGATCACCTCTCTTTCTCTCTCTCTCTCTCTCTCTCTCTCTCTTTTTCTCTCTCTCTCTCTCGCTTGCTTGCTTGCTCTCTCTCTCGTGCTCTCTCTCTCTCTCGTTCTCTCTCTCTCTCTCTCTCTCTCTCTCCAACACACACACACTCTTCACTCAGCTCATGTACTCAGAGTGGGACTGTGAGTGGGACACATGGCTGGAAATATCTAGCAAGCCTTAACACTCACCTGCATTTTCACACACACTCACTGCCACCTACTCACCTTCTGCACTCACACTCACACTCTCCCTGACCCGTTTGCCCTGTGTGTCCCATCAGGTCAATAATGTGGACTTTGCCAACATCATCCGTGAGGAGGCGGTGCTGTTCCTGCTGGACCTGCCCAAAGGAGAGGAGGTCACCATCCTGGCCCAGAAGAAGAAGGACGGTGAGCATAACGTTCCATCCTCCTCTTCCTCTTCATGCTGCTCCTCTTCGTCCTCTTCCTCCTCCTCCTCTTCCTCTCTCCATTGCTTATCCATTCACTCCTCCCTCGGTGTGTGTGTTCCTCCTCTGACCACTTCCTGTCTAAGTCCTGCCTTCCCATGATGCTCTGCTGCAGTGTACCGGCGGATCGTGGAGTCGGACGTGGGTGACTCCTTCTACATCCGCACGCACTTCGAGTACGAGAAGGAGTCTCCGTACGGGCTGAGCTTCAACAAGGGCGAGGTGTTCCGCGTGGTCGACACACTCTACAACGGCAAGCTGGGCTCCTGGCTCGCCATCCGCATCGGCAAGAACCACCAGGAGGTGGAGAGGGGCATCATCCCCAACAAAAACAGGTGTGTGTGTGTGTGTGTGTGTGTGTGTGTGAAATCATCTCCAACAACAGCAGGTGTTTTTCCCTGTTGATCTCTCTTCGTGGTGTGTGTGTGTGTGTGTGTGTGTGTGTGAGAGAGAGTGACCTGTATCCTCTCCAGTAAGATTCTCCATCTCTTCCGTGTGTGTGTGTGTGAGAGAGAGTGACCTGTATCCTCTCCAATAAGATTCTCCATCTCTTCCTTGTGTGTGTGTGTGTGTGTGTGTGAGAGAGAGTGACCTGTATCCTCTCCAATAAGATTCTCCATCTCTTACGTGTGTGTGTGTGTGTGTGTGTGTGAGAGAGAGTGACCTGTATCCTCTCCAATAAGATTCTGCATCTCTTCCTTGTGTGTGTGTGTCCCTCAGGGCGGAGCAGCTGTCCAGTGTGCAGTATACGCTGCCCAAGACCCCAGGCGGAGACCGGGCCGACTTCTGGCGGTTCCGCGGCCTGCGTAGCTCTAAACGGAATCTGAGGAAGAGCCGGGAGGACCTGAGTGCCCAGCCCGTTCAGACCAAGTTCCCCGCATACGAGAGGGTCGTCCTGAGAGAGGGTACACACACACACCATGAGAAGTAGAAGGGAAGAGAAAATGTAGATGAGTAGTAAGATCTCTAAGGCATCTCTGTTTGTCCTGTAGCTGGGTTCCTGCGTCCTGTGGTGATCTTTGGGCCCATCGCTGATATGGCCCGAGAGAAGCTCTCCAGGGAGGAGCAAGACACCTTTGAGCTGGCTAGTGAGTGACCACTCCAAACCCACTAAGTACACACACACACACACACACACACACACACACACACACACACAGAAATACACCCAGCCCTCTCAAGACTGGGAAGGAAATGTAATTTACTTACATGTAGAAGAGTAATTAACTCATTCATTCTCTGGGGTC
This sequence comes from Alosa sapidissima, assembly GCF_018492685.1. NCBI lineage: Eukaryota > Metazoa > Chordata > Actinopteri > Clupeiformes > Clupeidae > Alosa > Alosa sapidissima. Next base: position 22,798,407 of record NC_055967.1, read on the forward strand.
TCTCTTTCTCTTCCCCCCCCTCTCTTTCTATCTCCAGAGAGTGAGCCTCGTGATGCGGGGACAGATCAGCGGAGTTCTGGAATCATCCGTCTCCACACCATCAAACAGATCATAGACCGGGTTAGTTAGTCCCCCTCTCTCTCTCCTCTCCTCTCCTCTCCGATGCTGGTTAGTAGTTGCGTCAGGGCCTGATGCTGTTGCTGGTGTGGTGTGTCTCTACAGGACAAGCATGCTCTGCTGGACATCACCCCTAACGCGGTGGACCGTCTGAACTACGCTCAGTGGTACCCCATTGTGGTGTTCCTCAGCCCAGACAGCAAGCAGGGCGTCAAGAACATGAGAACGCGCCTGTGCCCAGAGTCCCGCAAGAGCGCCCGCAAACTCTACGAGAGAGCCCTCAAGCTGAGGAAGAACAACAACCACCTCTTCACCAGTGAGTTTGTGGGTGTGGGTGTGTGTGTGAGGGTTTTGAGAAGGGTAAGAGGCTCTGGTCTTGTTCTGCCCAGACCCCTGCCTGGATGGTGTCATCATGATAATCTGTGTTGTGGTTGTGTTTCCATAGCAACCATCAACCTGAACAACATGAACGATGGCTGGTACGGCGCGCTGAAGGAGACCATCCAGCAGCAGCAGAACCAGTTGGTCTGGGTCTCCGAGGGCAAGGTGAGGCGACACACACCTCTAACACACAAACACACACATCTTGCTGGACAGGTCCAACACACACCTCAAACAGAACCTGATAATCTGGGTCACTGTTCATTCACTTTCATTTTCATCTCTCTCTCCCTCTCCCTCTCCCTCTCCCTCTCTCCCTCTCCCTCTCCCCCTCCCCCCTCCCCCCTCCCCCTCCCCCTCCCCCCTCCCCCTCTCCCTCTCCCTCTCCCTCTCCCTCTCCCTCTCCCTCTCCCTCTCCCTCTCCCTCTCCCTCTCCCTCTCCCTCTCCCTCTCTCCCTCTCCCTCTACCCTGTTCAGGCGGACGGCGCTCCTGAGGATGACCTGGATATCCATGACGACCGGCTGTCGTACCTGTCTGCGCCGGGCAGCGAGTACAGCATGTACAGCACGGACAGCCGCCACACAACGTCCGACTACGAGGACACCGACACTGAGGGCGGCGCCTACACCGACCAGGAGCTGGACGAGACGCTGAACGACGAGGCCGGGCCGCCGCCCGAGCCCGCCATCACCCGCTCAAGCGAGCCTGTGCGCGACGAGCCGCCCGTCATCCAGGACGCCGCCGGTTACCCCGGATACCAGGTCGCCCCGGTCGTCGCCACCGCGCACAACCCCCACGTGCCGCCCGAACCACAACCACTCAGCGTGGGCTCCCGCATCGACCCTGCAGGGTTTAAAGGCCCCGCCCCGCAGCAGGTAACACACACTCACTCACTCACTCACTCATTAATACACACACACACACGCATTCATTCATTCATATACACACACTCTCGCACACGTGCACACTCATTCATTCATTCGCGCACACACACACTCATTCATACACACACACAAAATCCCTACGCTCCAACTGAACCACAGCCGCTCATGTGTATCCATAAAGGAATATACTGAACACACTCTTTTATACACACTTAGACTTGTAGAATGTACAATGCAAAGCCAACACACATGGGCATGCCAACGCAACACCATTTGTCTAACACACACACAAATGCATGCACACACACACACACACACCCACGGGACAGTTGCTGAGAGTTGTGTGTATTTGTGTGTTTTCTCACAGCACAGCAGAGTGTGTATGTCCTTGTGTGTGTGTGTGTGTGTGTGTGTGTGTTAGCGAGTCTTGATGTGATAGTGGCACTAATCCAATGACCAATGAATGCATCTGAATGAGCTGCTCAACTGAACGTGTGTGTTTCAGCACGGACCGTGTGTGTTCGCCCCTCTTGAGCATTAAGAGTGTATCTGTGTGTGTGTGTGTGCAGAGATTTAAGGAGGTGTGTGTGTTGAACAGTAAAGGAGTGTGTGTCACGCACACTGCAGGAGTGTGTTTGGCTGACTGGACATATTCACCAGAGAGAGAGCATACATCATCTGAAGGCCTCTCTTCCTCCCAGAGCAGAGAGGAGCGGGAGGGAACATGATGTGTTACTGCAGCAAGCGTGCATGCGCGTGTTTGTGAAGGAGCGTTATACTGCAGTGAGTGTGCTTGGCAGTGTCTGTGTGGTGTCTGTCTCTCTAAGGATGTGTGTTAGTTTGCGCTCTCTTTGGGTATTTGTGTGTGTGTGTGTGTGTGTGTGTGTGTGTGTGTTGTGTACATACCATGTCTGGATATTGTGTATGCATGTTTTTGTTCAGTTGTATGTGTAAAGATAGCTGTGTGTATGTGGAGTACTAGTGGGTGTGTGTGTGTGTGTGTGTGTGTGTGTGTGTGTGTGTGTGTGTGTGTGTGTGTGTGAGGTAAATGTGTGTGTGTGTGTGTTGAAGGATTTCTTTGTATGTGTGTCTTTAAGGTTAGCGGTGTGTGTATGTGCGTGTGTGTGAGGTAAATGTGTGTGTTTAAGGTTAGCGGTGTATGTGTTTAGGGTTAGCGGTGTGTGTGTGTGTGTGTGTTTTTTTAAGGTTAGTGGTGTGTGTATGTGTGTTTAAGGTCAGCTGTGTGTGTGTGTGTGTGTGTGTGCGCGCGTGTGTTTGTATGTGTTTAAGGTTAGCGGTATGTGTGTGTGCTGTAACCTCTCTGCCCCGCTGCTCCACCGCAGGCTGAGGTTGTGGGCGTGTCCGTGTCGCCCCCCCTCCCCTCGCCTCCCGTTGCCGTGGCGACGTCCACAGGCCCCGCCTCCTCCTCCGGCGCCCAGCTGGCGGGTACGAGCCCATCGGAGCCCCTAAGCCCCGCCCCCGAACCTGAACCCACCCCCAGCCCAGAACCAGAACCCCTGACCCCTCCTCTCGACCCGCACCAGCCGCCTGCTCCCGGGCCACAGGTACCTGCTCTGCTCCAACGGAACCGCTCCGCTTCGGCCCGCGGCCGGCCAGCTGGCCCCACCCGACTCCCGAACCGACCCGCTCCACTCAGCACCTCCTGCCTGTCTCCTCCGCACTCGCTTCTGAGTCACTCCTCCTCCTCCTCCTCCCCCCATCTTCCTCCTACTGCTACACCTCTGTTCTCACCAGCACCGCTATCTGCATGAGTGCTGTACCCACCTGTGTGTGTGTGTGTGTGTGTGTGTGTGTGTGGTTGATCACACTTTCAGACGCCGAGTAGAGCGTATGTGTGTTTGTTTGTGTGACTGTAATTCATGCACCATACAGAGCCCGAGAGAGAGGAGGGGTCTGGTGCATCTCTGTGCCTTAGTGTGTGTGTGTGTGTGTGTGTGAGAGAGAGAGAGAAGGAGGGGAGGAGAGCCTGTGTTCCTGTGCATGGCTCCTGACTGGTATGGGGTTTTTCCTAGAGCTTGGGGTGTGTGTGTATGTGTGTGTAGTGGTAGAAGCACCTGGAATGCTGTGTGTTAGTGCTCCCAGTGGCTGTGCAGTGCTTTGATTAGAGGCTCATGTAGTGGTGATCTGGGATAGTTGCAAATTGAAATGAGAATTAATTTGCAAGTCTGGACCTCTGCATGCGGCAGCCTGACCTGCAGACAGAGCTCTCATGGAGTCGTTATGCACTACTGCACTATAGGAGGTGCGTTACTCCTCAGGCACCTAACCAGGTGTGTTAACATGTGTTCGCTAAGGACTGGTTAAAGTCCAGCGTACCTCACCTGTGTGCATTAGCGCAGGTGAGGTGTCCTGCGTGCTGTCTGCAGGCGAGCTGTGTGGTTTGGTTGGCCCCTCAGGACTGAGCTCAAACTTCAGGTCGATCTGAGCTGCTTTCCTCATCTCAGCATTCCTAAGGGCTCAGCAAACCAGTCCCAAGCAGCCTGGGCAACTAGTATCGGCTTGAGCTCATGCATATGGCTGTAGCGCCCCCTAGGCATGGGGGGGGGGGGGGGGGGGGGTACATGGGAGGGTAAGGGAGGTATATGGGGAGGGGGGAGGTAGGAGGGTAGATGGGAGGGTAAGGGGAGTACATGGGGGGGGGGGGGGGGGGGTGTTAAAGGGCGTAGAGGTTAAGGGAGGTATGTTGGGGGGGTGTAGGTAGGGGGGTAGATGGGAGGGTAAGGGGGGTAAATAGGGGGAGGGGGTAGATGGGAGGGTAAGTACTATCAGTCATGTAAAGGGTTGGGTGATGGGTGCAGCCATCCAGCACTGATTGGGTGATGGAGCTGTAGAGCCTCTCTTCCTGTAGCCTTCGATTTTTCTCTCCTCTTTTCCTATCCTCCTAATTTCTTTTCTCTCCTGTCCTTTCCTCTTCTCTTCCTCTTCTCCTCTCCTCTCTTCTCCTCTCCTCTCTTCTCTTCTTTTCTTCTTCTTTTCTGTTCTCTTCTGTTTTCTTTTCCTCTTCTGTCTTTTCTGGGATAATTTAGCAGGTTTTCCTGGGTTTCTTCTTTTTGATTGGCTAGATGTGGTTTCTGATTGGTTATGTGAGCTGTGTGTTTGACGTTTGTTCTGTGTGTGTGTGTGTGTAGATGTATAAGAAGGAGCTGTACAGCATGGATGAGGCGGTGCGGGTCAACCCCAGCATGAAGCCGGTGGCGCCGCCTCTTTCTGGCCAACAGGGGGCGCCCTACTCAGCCCAGCAGCCCTACCGTGACTACGACCCTCACCAGCCCTACGGTTACGAGCCTGCTGCGCCACCGCCACGATCGCACGCCTACGAGCCGCACGCCCACTACGACCCCCGCGCCCCCATCTACGGAGAGCAGCAGTGGAGCCCCCGCCCCCTACGAGCAACCGGCTGCCCCGCAGCTGCCCTCTGCACTGCCCAGCAGCATGTACCACCAGCCGGCGCCACTGGGCTACGAGCAGCGCTCCCCGTACGAGGACGGCCCCACGCGAGACTACAGCCCACCACGCGGCCCTCGCTACGACGACGGACGAGCTCGCCACGCCAAGCCCCCTGGCCCCGCCCGCTACGAGGAGCCTCCGCCCCCTCCCCCACCGGCGGCCTACGAGGCGCGCTCGCCATACGAGCCTGAGTCCCACGCCTACCCGGCGACCGCGCGGTCACCGGACCCGCCCAAGCACTACTATGGCGACACGCCGCGCTCCGCACATGCGCTGGGGCCTGCCGGACGCCCCTATGGATCAGACGGCCCCCCGCACGCACACGCCCACCCAGACACACACGCACGTCCCTACGGGTCAGACGCGCCGCCGCCACCCGCCACCTCCCCCCAAACCAGAGACGCTGCTGTCGCCGGGAGACAAGCCCCTCCCCCCGCCACCGCGGGACGAGCCGGATGATGACCCGGCCATGAAGCCGCAGTCCGTGCTGAACCGCGTCAGGATGTTCGAGAACAAGCGCTCCGTGTCCGTGGACCGTGCCAAGGACGCAGGAGACCCCGGCGGCATCAGGGTAGGTGGACACGCCACTGCTATCTCTCTCTCTCTCTGTCTCTCTGTCTCCCTTTCTCTCTCTCTCTCCATCTCTCTCTTTCAGAAGAAGCGGATGGTAATTTTATTTATATGGATATAGACATAGTTAGGTTGCTAATTGCTACCTGATCAATTCATTTATACACACACTCTGTCCCTGTTAGTGCATCATCTTTTGAGTGTGTGTGTGTGTGTGTGTGTGTGTGTGTGTGTGTGATCCTTTCTGTCTTTGTGTTCTCAGCCCACTGATCTACCCAAACCCGTGACGACTCCCGGACCTGTACTCAAAGCCAACTCCCTTAGCAACCTAGAGCAGGAGAAGACTTCCTACAGGTACACACACACAGATACAGATACACACGCTTTTACTTGAATTGTAGGCTGCCTTTTGTAGAAGTGAATGTCTAATTTGTCAAAATTCAAGGAAAAGTCAGCTACTCAAAATTATAGACTTTACCTTGAATTTACCTTCCAAACTATTTCCTAGATGTTTTTTTTTTATTAAAGTGGACCTTGTCTAAATTTAGATGTTTTTAATAGAAGTGGACCTAGTATGACTAGATGTTTTTAATAAAAGAAGACCTAGTATGACAGTATGACGATGTTTTTAATAGAAGTGGACCTAGTATGACTCCTCAGGCTCGAAGGCCCACAGCTCCATCTAGTGGTTGTTTGGAGGAGCAGCAGGCAGCCTGTTGCATTGTGCTGTGCCCCCCCATTATATCATGTAGTACTGCTCCCAGGCGAGACACCGACCTCCTGACCTCACGTCTCTCTCTCAAACACACACACACACATACACACACACACACACACACACACCGCTCCACTCCACTCCACCTCTCAGACGTTTACTTTTCTATTATTCATTACACACTCCACTTACTGCCTGCCTCCTTTTCCATCTCCCTCTCTCCCCTCATCTCTCCCCCACGTGTGTGTGTGTGTGTGTGTGTGTGTGTAGGGCCCCTGAGCCCCAGAAGCCGCAGCAAAAGCCGGTGGCAGAGCCGGTGCGCACCAACCACTATGAGCCGGACGAGGACGAGGAGTTCTACAGGAAGCAGCTCTCCTACTTCGACCGCAGGAACTTCGACAACAAAGCGCCCCCCGCCAACCGCTTCCACGACCTCGCCAAACCAACACAGCTGGGGTACCCCTACTCCAGGTACACGCACGCGCACACACACACAATCTGACCGATTTAACTCGGCCACAATTCAGTCTACCCTAAACAAAGTTATGAATAGGAATTAGCAATCAAATTAGATCTAGATCAGTCACACAGGAAGAGTGTGTGTGTTTGTGTGATGAGTTTTCTCTGCTGCCATGCGTGTTTCAGGGCGGAGTCTGTGGACAAGAGCAGCCCGGTGGAGAAGCGATACGAGCCTGTCAGTCAGATAAGCCCCTCCCCCTCTCAATACGTCCCTCCGGCCCCACCCACATCGCTCCCCAAACTCAACCCCACAGACGGTGAGCATCTCACTGTGTGTGTGTGTGTGTGTGTGTGCACATGAGTGTGTTTACCATAGAAAGTAAAACCTTCACATATGTAATGTAATGGGACAATTTCTCCTAAATTCAGTTATTAGACCTCAAATAATTTCTAGAAAGATGCTTGACCTTGAGACTACTGAGAATCTTTAGCCAATAGTTAACCATCAGCTCAGCCATTGGTTAAGTATCAGTCTGAACATCCAACCCCCCTATTCCCTCTCCCTTCCCAGTGAGTTCAGTGCCGGAGCCACACAACTCTCCCAAAGCCAAGCCGGACCTGTCTGGCCTGAGGACCGTCCCTCGCGAGGACCCTGTGCAGAGCGGCTACCTGCCCCCCAAGCCCCCGGTCAACGGCACCGAGGCGCCCCCCAAGACCGCCCCCACCAGCTACAACCGCTACGTGCCCAAGCCCTACACCAGCTCGGCCAGGCCTTTTGAGCGCAAGTTTGAGAGCCCCAAGTTCAACCACAACCTGCTGCCCAACGACAACCAGAGCAAGCCTGGTGTGGGGAACCCTGGTACCAAGCCCCAGCTCTCACCACAGCCCGACCACGACAGCGGTGTGGACACCTTCACGCGCACCATCGACAACCGCTCCAAGTACCAGCACAACAACATCAACGCCCTGCCCAAGGCCGTGCCCGTCAGGTGGGTGGTGTGCAGGTGCACGTTCCCTCTGCAGGGGAGTCATGCCACAGATTTCATGCGTCACACTCACTCTCGCTCAAAGGCCAACGAGGACCAAATATATTTACTTGCTTACATCAAACTTATTCATAGCAAATATAGAATTATGTAGATGACTATGTCCTGTAGGATTATGAAGATGATGGCCTATAGTATCTGATATAGGATTATGTAGATGACGATGTCCTGTAGTATCTGATGTAGGATTATGAAGTAGTATCTGTTAGGGCTGTAACGATACACCAACCTCACGATTGGTTTTGCATCACGATTTTTGACCCACGGTTCGATACGAATCTCGTTTTTTTTTTTTTTTTTTTTTTTTCTTTTTTTGGAGGGGGGGGGGGGGGGGGGGGCCTAGACATTTTATTAAATAACATTTTAATAGTCTCCCTTAGAACACCAGAAGATTACAATATATCTTTTATTTTATATCCTTTATATTTTTCTGAATGATTAATATTTATGACGGCACACTTTATGCAGATTAGCCTATAGCCTAGGCTTAGCCTATCATAGTCTACTGATTGGACTGTTCAGTTTCCCCATGTGTGTTTTAAGTTTCAAGATAATACTTGTTCTCCTTGGGACGGGCCCTTTTGGGAAACGTTGGTATTGAGATGATCAGTCAACTTCAATGCAAGAGTTTTAAACAAATATGTGCAGCAATGATGGCTAATGATGCTAAGCGGATTTAATAGTAATTTAGCTAGTCGTCTTCTATGCGTCCTTGCTTTCATGATTGTGAATGTTTTATTTAAGTCGCGCGTGTTCATTGAGCAGGGGAGGGAGGGAGCGCGGGAGAGAACGGGGCAAGGAGAGGGGGTTTAATTCTATACTGTTTGGTAAAGTTGCACACATAGTCTACAATGAAAGCAAGGAGAGGTATGAAATTATTATTTATTTATTTGTTTTTGGATAACGTAGGCTACCGATAAGTAAAGCGGGAGATGTGGGTTGCTTTTGCGGCCGCGTAAGCTGCAAAGCAGTGCGTGAAACACTAGAAAGGGTGTGTCGCGATTCTGCCTTTTCACACCGCGACACAGTATCGTGGATATGAATGTCGCGATTTCGGGTTCGAATCGTATATCGTTACAGCCCTAGTATCTGTAGGGTTATCTAATGAAGATAATAATGTTGTTGTTGTTGTTGTTGGGGAGTCATGCCAGATTTCACGCATAACATTCTCGCTCACACAAAGGCAAACGAGGGCCAAATATACTGAAATACATATGCTTACATCAAACTTATTCATAGCAAATATAGAATTATGTAGCCTGTAGGATTATGAAGATGATGGTCTATAGTGTCTGATGTAGGATTATGAAGATGACTAATGTAGGGATATGAAGATGTTGTTGGATGATGTGCGCGTCACCTTCCTGTGCGGCAGCCCCAGTGCACTGGAGGAGGATGACGAAGACGACGGCCACACAGTGGTTGCCACGGCGCGGGGCGTCTTTAACTGTAATGGGGGCGTGCTGAGCTCCATCGAGACAGGTGTGAGCATCATCATTCCGCAGGGGGCCATACCTGACGGTGTCGAGCAGGAGATCTACTTCAAGGTGTGCCGTGACAACAGCATCCTGCCTCCACTCGACAAGGAGAAAGGTCGGTCGGTCACCCACACACACACACACTCTCTCTCACACACACACACACACACACACACACACACACACATACACACACATACATCCCTACTTCTTATTCACATGCATGCACACCAGGACTCATATACACATACACCCTGTGTGTGGCAGGGTAATGTGCTACCTGTGTGTGTGTATGAAGTGTGTGTTGTGCTTGTTGGGGGAGAGACTGCTGAGCTCCCATGGCCTTGTGTGTGCGTGTGTGCGTGTATGTTCTTTAGGTGAAACGCTGCTGAGCGCCCTGGTGATGTAGTCCTCATAGCCTGAAATGTGATGTGTAACGTGTTTTCTGTGTCTGTGTGTGTCCTCCAGGTGAAACCCTGCTGAGTCCCCTGGTGATGTGCGGTCCTCACGGCCTGAAGTTCCAGAAGCCCGTGGAGCTGCGCCTGCCTCATTGTGCGTCTATGACCCCTGATGGTTGGTCTTTTGCTCTAAAATCCTCCGACTCGTCGTCGGGTACGCCGTCCCTCTCTCTGGCCTTCTGTGGGTTGCAGGGCAGCTGATCGGGGTGGTGGGGGGTAAATCTATCTGCTTGGGCAGTTTCACTCTCTGGGCTTTTCACAGTAAACCGTACTCCTCGGTGGTGTGGGTGTGTTGGGGTTACACCTCTAGGTGTGGGTGTGTGGGGCAGTTCCAGAGTTGTTGGCGCGTGAGAGGCTCTGATGAGGGCCAGTAACAGTAGCCGATGAAACGCTGAAGATGATCAGATGAGCTGGTGATGCTCTGAGTTAAACATCCACCTCTAGGAGGTGCAGATGGTGTAGTCTCCTAAGCCAATCACAGGTCCCCAGCTCTGGAGCTACCCTGGGGATTGGGTCATCAGTGTGTCAATCACATAGGTGTTGTCCAGGAACAGGGCTCCTGTGGGCCTGTGACCAGAGTCCTACCTGAGCCTGATGTCTGTCATGATGGTGCTCCTCCTGATCACCTGGAATGTGTGTCTGCACGCGGTCTAGGCCTGATCACCTGGAATGTGTGTGTGTGTGTGTGTGTGCGCGCACTGTCTAGGCCTGATCACCTGGAGTGTGTGTGTACACACCGTCTAGGTCTGAGCTCTGACGGCAGTAGGCCCCCGTGCCCATCGAGCGCGGCGTGCGCAGTAGACCCTGTGCCCGCCAGTGTGAGCACGCTCATTAAGCCGCACCTGTGGTCTTAATGTGTCTGCCTTCTCTCTCCTATTCAGGTGACCCCAAGAGCTGGCAGAACAAGGCGCTCCCCGGCGACCCCAACTACCTGGTGGGGGCCAACTGCGTCTCTGTACTCATCGACCACTTCTGAGGAGGCCCACGCTTCGGTGGCCTGTTCCGCCGCATGAAGCTACCGCTGGGAGGGGCACACATCCCTGGCCCCTCCCCCTACACTACGGGATTGGCTCCTCCCCCTGCTCCAGGGAATTGGCTCCTCCCCCATTCAGTGAAGTATTCTCCCCTCTCCCTTTCTCCAATCTCATTTTACGCCCAAAAAATGTTGTCGTCGTCGGGGGATGGATTTGCCTGGCAACCGCACCTCACCCCACCCACTCCCCATCTCCACAACCCTCATGCGTGTGGTCGCCAACCCAAACTCTTTTTTTATTTTAAAAAGGAAAAAAAAAATCTTTTTTGGTGCTTGAAGGCTTGCAAAAAATGACATACCAGTAAATGAATTGTATGTAAGTGAAGTTGTGGGGCCGTGGCTGCATGAGGGGGGCTCTGGACCCAGATGGACTGCGGTCCCCGCCCTGGCTCTCTCAGGCCCGTTTTCTACCAAACCAAGACCAGAACAGAACCAGGCAGAGGAGCCAGAGGAAAAAAATGAACATAGAACATTACCATAGTACGTTTAACACTTGCATTGAGAATTCTACTTATATGCTCAGAAACAGAAAAGTTGATGTATGCAGAACTTTTTTGTTTTTGAGGACTGTGGTTGTGGGGTTTTTTTTGGAGGGGGGAGGGGGGTGGGGGAGGGGGATGGGTTCCTGAAGGACTTTAGAAGATCTATGGAATGCTGAGCCCATGAAGAGGGTACTGAAGGATTCTGGGATATGTAGTCTTCAGAGACATGAATGTCCCAGCTGAAGGACACTGGGAGAAGAGCACTCCTACTACTGAAGGACTTTGTGTGCGCCTCCTGGGGCTCCCTGTTGTGAGCTGATGTTTTCTAGTCATGTTTTACTGTAGACTAACTGATTTTGGGTTCCCAAACCTCCTGCTGTTTAGAGATCTATGCATGTGCAAAGACTCAGGTCCAGAAGCCTGCTACTAAGTTCAACACACACACATACACAGATACGCACATCTGCACACACACCCTGTCCCTACCCATTCTACACTGCAAGCACCTGCACACACACACACACCCTGTCCCTACCCATTCTACACTGCAAGCACACACACACCCTGTCCCCTACCCATTCTACACTGCAAGCAGTGATGCCTTATCTGCATAAGACCTTTTCCTTTACAGTATATCTTATTTAAAAAAAGAGGGAAAAAAAAACAAAACAGACGTCACGTTTAAGTTGTAGCAGTAAGTTACAGAGAAACAAAAAAGATGAGCGTTGTCTCTTGCCATTGCAAGCCCATTCTGTTGGTGAACTTGGATTTAGCACCCAATAATCGAGGCTAACAAACAGGTATGCTTTCTTTTCCGCCTATGCATATGAAGTCAAATGGAAAAAAAAAAAAAAGGAAGAAAGAAAACTCTAGGTGATGTTTAAACTTGTTGCTGTACATAATGCTCGTACATGGCCTTGGTTCCACTGTAAATGCCCTTTTGTACATCTTTGTTATTTTGTATAAAACTGAAGAGGAAAATGTTTCTTAAAAAAAAAGGAAAAGAAAAATGATGACATTGGTTATGTTTGTATTCTGGCTATAGCCCTGAGCCTTGGAACTTAGCATAAAACAACTTTTTTCTACCAATATATATATATAAATAAATATATAAATATATATATAAACACTATTTAAAGGCATTTTTAACAGTCAGAAACTTTTTATTCTTATTTACCAAATAGGACGTGCTTGGTTGAACTAATTTAAAGAATCTGTGTGCGTTGGTCTGCGTCTGTGGGCAGACCCCATCCTCTGTTAGTGATCCAGGACGCTGGACTGTGCTGGTGCCCCTCAAATGTATTTTTCTACTAAGAGACGATTTATCAAGGCACTGCAGTACTGCTGTTCTTTTGATAAAACACGGCTTGGATCCACTTTTACTTTCTCCTCATCTGGCTGACTCTTGATTTTTTCATTTATTTTTCCTTTTGTTATTTTATTTGCAACACATTTCTAAGTATACCACTGAATTAATAAATAAATTCATTTTTAAAGTACTGGCCGCTTGTAATGTGTGTTTTAATCAGTGTGTGTGTTTTGTGAAGTTCCAGGTGCATCTTCTAAATTACACTTCTGAAGTCAAATCTCAGGCCTGTGATTGGTCAGATTGGTCTGCGTGCCCCTCCTACCAGCCAGTGTCAGTCTACTGCCTGACCAGTTGACCCTCATGGCTGTCACCCGGGTGGATTTAATATATCAAAGCCGTCAACATGGCCTCTGCAACGCCTCAGCACAGAAGTTCTCTTGGCATTACGAGAGTTGCTTTTATTAGTAATTTATTATTCTGTAGAAATTACATTTTTCCATTTAGAACAGTATCGGTTAGACGTCAGACGTACCGTAGTGGAGCGTCTGCCTGAGAACACGTTCCAGTCTGCTGGGCTGCGTACTGTGTCTGAAGGACGTGGACCGCTGAACAGCTGCTTTAGCTCTACTCTACATGTGATTAATGTACAAATCCTCCCTGAGATTAGTCATAAGGCTATCTGTGTTAATTCCTGGAAATACAGAACCCGAAGAACAAGAACCGCTACGGTGCTGCTTCAGCCACAGTCCACCTCTCTCCACTGGCTACAGCTTGATCTCTCTGGCCAGGATCGAGTCGTAGATCTGACTGGTGAGCGGCACGTACTTCTTCTCTTCCAGGTGCAGGAAGTAAAGGTCGTCCTGAATGACCCCGGGGTCAAAGCCCTCCTCCACCAGCTTCACTTTCTTCATCTTGAAGGTTCCGGTCATCTCCAGACAGCTCTGAAATGCAGGCAGGTGAGCAGGGTTACCGTTAGTCAGCGCTGAAGCACAGGACTGACCTCAAAGCAGAGGGGAACGCTGAGAGATACACTGACACCTGATGATAATCTTACGGTCCTCACACACGCACACACTTATACTGGTCTCAGGTCTCTTTTAGTCCTCACACACACACACACCACATGCTACTGATCTCAGTTCTGTGATAGTCCTCATACAGACCTTATGCTGCTGATCTGTGTGATCCTATTGGTGTCCACCTGAATGCTGCTGATCTGTGCGATCCTATTGGTGCCCACCTGAATGCTGCTGATTGAGGTGTTCTGTGACACTCTCCTCACTCACCTGGATGCGTATGAAGCGCGGCCTGGCGTAAACAGGCAGGTAGTTGGCCACGTGACGACAGGTGTCGACACAATCAAACTCCTTCCCTTCCTGTAACGTGATGGCAGCCATCCCGATCCTGCCCTCATGACCTGCCACACAGATGAACAGACGGGTGTCACTTTACATCTTGGACATGAAACTACAGGGGTGTGTGTGAGATCTAAAAACTACCGCCTCAGGACCAGCCAATCCCGTCTCACCTGGCACTTTGACACCATAGACGTTGGCCTCATCGATGCAGTCCACCGTGCCCAGGATGTCGGCTACCTCCGTCGTAGCCACATTCTCCCCCTTCCACCTGCCATCAGAACACGCTCAGCATGAGTGCAGAACACAGAAGTGTAGGACACAGAACACGGTCAGCCTCCTGTCCATAGCAGTTACCCAGAAACCCACCTGTTCAGAGGAATTACCCAGAAACCCACCTGTTCAGAGCAGTTACCCAGAAGCCCTCCTGTCCATAGCAGTTACCCAGAAGCCCACCTGTTCAGAGCAGTTACCTGAAAGTGTCGCCCACGCGGTCCTGGAAGTAGACGAAGTTGTGGTGGTCGATCTTGAGGAGGTCTCCGCTGTTGAAGTACAGGTCTCCTTTAACAAACACGTCCTGCAGACGCTTCTTCTCCGTCTGCTGCTTGTTCCCGGCGTAGCCCACGAACGGAGAGTGTTTCGTTATCCTCCCCACCAGCAGCCCTGTCTCGCCTACAAAAATACACAAACCGTCACCACCTCATGGAACACACACACACCGTCACCTCATGGAACACACGTACCTTACGGTGAACAGCCACTGGATGAAATGTGGTGAGCTGCGACTACTGCAGCCTTTTAGGCTAATACAGTGGTTATTTTTTGACAAGGAAGAACATGCATTCAAAACTGGCCCCCTGATCATCCCCTAGTGTAATTGGCTCATTCAATCGTTCCCTCACTTTCCACCTCAAGATGGTGTGTGGTGAGCATTCTGGCGCATAATGGCTGCTGTGCAATACCCAAGGTGGGTTCCCCCTTCACTGTGAAGTGCTTTGGTTGTGAGAAAAGCGCTATATAAATGTTATCACGAGCAGGAAATGAGCTGCTGTCTCTGGAGTGTTCTGAAAGTATTGGCCATTCGCTCCTCTGGGTGTCAGTCTGCTGTAGGCTTTTGAAGTCGCTCTACATAAGGCCCCAGAGCGCAAGGTGGAGAAACAGATGTGTGAACAGGAGAAAGAAATGACACAAATATAAATATACAGAGTCTATAAAATAGAATGAAAGGACATTTTAGAATGTCTCAAACCAACAAAACATCTTAGACTTATCCAAGGTCTGGTTATTCACTTTATCTGTTCTTCAACCATGACCAACAGACAGCCGAACTAAAGGCAGTGACCTTCACCTTTAACCTTCACCTATGACCTTCAACCTTCACCTGTCCCCAGGGCTGACCCTCTGAGAGCGACTGACCTTTGGCGGCTTTCACACAGAGCCCCTCAGCGTTGCGCACAGGCTCCTCCTTGTCTGCGTCGAACTTGATCAGCGAGTACGGGAAGATCCGCTACAGCAGGACAGGAGGAACACACTTTAGAACTCTACAGCAGAACAAGAGGAACATGCTTTAGAATGCTACAGCAGGAACACGCTTTAGAACGCTACAGCAGGATAGCAGGAACACGCTTTAGAACGCTACAGCAGGACAGGATGAACACACTTAAGAAAGCTACAGCAGGAACATGCTTTAGAACGCTACAGCAGGACAGGAGGAACACGCTTTAGAACGCTACAACAGGACAGGAGGAACACACTTTAGAACGCTACAGCAGGACAGGACGAACACACTTAAGAAAGTTACAGCAGGAACATGCTTTAGAACGCTACAGCAGGACAGGAGGAACACACTTTAGAAAGCTACAGCAGGATAGGAGAAACACACTTTAGAAAGCTACAGCAGGAACACACTTTAGAACGCGACAGGAGGAACACACTTTAGAATGCTACAGCAGGAAAACACTTTAGAACGCTACAGCAGGAAAACGCTTTAGAACGCTACAGCAGGAACACATTTTAGAATGCTACAGGAGGAACGCACTTTACAAAGCTACAGCAGGAACATACTTTAGAAAGCTACAGCAGGAACACACTTTAGAACGCTACAGCAGGAACACACTTTAGAACGCTACAGCAGGAACACACTTTAGAACGCTACAGCAGGACAGGAGGAACACACTTTAGAATGCTACAGCAGGAAAACACTTTAGAACGCTACAGCAGGAACACACTTTAGAACGCTACAGCAAGACAGGAGGAACACACTTTAGAAAGCTACAGCAGGAACATGCTTTAGAACGCTACAGCAGGACAGGAGGAACACACTTTAGAACGCTACAGCAGGACAGGAGGAACACACTTTAGAAAGCTACAGCATGAACATGCTTTAGAACGCTACAGCAGGAAAACGCTTTAGAACGCTACAGCAGGAACACATTTTAGAATGCTACAGGAGGAACGCACTTTACAAAGCTACAGCAGGAACATACTTTAGAAAGCTACAGGGGGAACACACTTTAGAAAGCAAGTTCATTCATAAGAGCAATTTGTTCTTGCAAAAAATGTGGAAAGGGGAGGTCTAAAAATAGTTTAAATAAATCAATACAGTTCAAGTTCAAGACACAATAAGGTCCAATTGAAGAATGAATGAAGGTGCAGCATACCACTGGACTAGAGCTCGACTGAAGCCAGAGTGTGTTTAATGCCCTGTAAAGAAACGGCTGGTTAACTGATCAGCGCTCTGCAGTTCGTGGGCCTTGAGCGGACGCCCCTGAGGGATGCGGCTTGGGCAGATCGGCGACTCACCTTGTGCAGGAAGTTGACGCGTCCCACCACGCCGACCTTGGTGGTGTAGTTGATGAAGCCGACGTTTCCCTCGGTGGCAGCATACAGCTCACGCACGTAGATGTTGCCGAAGCGCTGCAGGAACTCGTTCCAGACGTCAGTGCGCACACCGTTGCCAATAGCGATCCGCACCTTGTGATTTTTCTCGTTGTCTTTCTGTAAGGGAGGCCAGGAACACTGATTTGCTCTCTGGTTATGGACACAGTTGACCAGTCAAACACGCTTAAGAATACACACTGGACAATATGGAGGACAAGCCACAAATTAGTAGCCTGGCAAGCCAGACCCACATTAAGATGGTGGGTCTGGGAACACACCAGGGCAGGGCTCAATCCAAGGGGCGGGATAACCGGTTGTCTTTCACATTCCCTCTGCACGCAATAGGATAGCGCAACAACCCATGCGTTTTCCCACCAGTGGAGCTAGTTGGTAGATCAAACTTTTGCTGTATCTGATCGGTAAAACTCTGAATACATATTTCTTTCTAAGGAATGACTTTAGTGCCGTTCTTTTCTCAAAGAAAAGCTTAACTCCAAGTCTTTGAGTCGCAGCCAATGCCGAAAGAGCTAAAGACCGCTTCCCATCTTCTTTGTTTTCAAGTAGCAGGGAATTCACACGGAGCCGTCGCAACTCTGTCATTATGTTATGCCCGCCCACCAACTCTATACACAATGTGATTGGCCTGACCAGAGTTTGGTTTTTCCAGCTCGCAAGCCAACGGAGAGTTGCTAGACGACCCTGCTGCAAATTCCGTTTGCTGCCGCTAGAGTGCGTCTAGATTTGTGTGTGTGTGTGTGTGTGTGTGTGTGTGTGTGTGTGTGTGCGCGCGCTCACTCACCTGTGGGGTGTTAAAGGTGTGTGTGTGTAAGTATAGTATGTATATATACTCTTTTGATCCTGTGATGGTCTCTGATTTATCCCAATCCGTGAATTAGTGAAACACACACAGGATGGATGTTGGCATGGGAGAGCAGTGCTCAACCACTTTCCACGCCCACATTTTTCCTACTGGGTCGGGGATCGAACCGGCAACCCATCGGTTACAAGCCCAAAGCCCTAACCAGTAGGCTCGTGTGTGTGTGTGTGTGTGTGTGTGTGTGTGTGTGTGTGTGTGTGTGTGTGTGTGTGTGTGTGTGTGTGTGTGTGTGTGTGTGTGTGTGTGTGTGTGTGTGTGTGTGTGTGTGTGTGTGTGTGTGTGGGGACACAGGGACACACTTTAGAATGCTACAGCAGGAACATACTTTAGAACGCTACAGCAGGAACACACTTTAGAACACTACAGCACACACTTTAGAAAGCAAGGAAAGTTCATTCATAAGAGCAATTTGTTCTTGCACAAAATGTGGAAAGGGGAGTTAAAATAGTTAAAATAAATCAATACAGTTCAAGTTCAAGACACAATAAGGTCCAGTTGAAGAGGTGTGTGTAAGTATAGCACTCTTTTGATCCTGTGAGGGAAATTTGGTCTCTACATTTATCCCAATCCGTGAATTAGTGAAACACAAACAGCACACAGTGTACACACAGTGAGGTGAAGCACACACTAATCCCGGCGCAGTGAGCTGCCTGCTACAGTGGCGCTCGGGGAGCAGTGAGGGGTTAGGTGCCTTGCTCAAGGGCACTTCAGCCATGGATGTGGGCATGGGAGAGTGTGTGTACGCGCTCACCTGTGGGGTGTTAGAGGTGTGTGTGTGTGCGCTCACCTGTGGGGTGTTAGAGGCGTGTGTGTGTGTGCTCACCTTTTGGGTGTTAGAGGCGTGTGTGTGTGTGTGTGTGTGTGTGTGTGTGCTCACGCTCACTCACCTGTGGGGTGTTAGAGGTGTGTGTGTGTGTGTGCTCACCTGTGGGGTGTTACAGAGGTACCGTAGCGTCTCCCCGATGTACTGCATCACGGTCACATCGTGCTTCCTGCAGTCCTCCCAGAACTGCGAGGCCGAGAACTTCCTCCGGAGAACCACAGTGATGCCTGCAGGCAGGACGACAATAAGAGCATGTGAGTTACTTTGGTCATCTTGACCGCAGTGATGTCTGAGCTTGTGAGTGACTCGGGTCATCACGTCGGCCGTGACGTCTGAGGGAGGAGCTACCTCTCTCGATGGAGCCGGCGAGGCCGATGAGAAAGCCTGCGCTGTGGTAGAGCGGCAGGTTGATGTAGAAGACGTCTGTGCTGGTCACCCCAGACATGGCCTGGACGAAGGAGGCCGCCCACACCCTCTCATGGGTCACTAGTGCAGCCTTGGGAAGACCTGGGGGGGGCACCACCAAAACAAACCTCTTCATTGTGAAAATTAAAATCAATCAGGAGTTGTCTCAGGTATGGGTATATAGGAGTTGTCTCTGGTATGGATGTACGGATGTTTAGGAGTTGTCTCAGGTACAGATGTATAGGAGTTGTCTCAGGTATGGATGTATAGGAGTTGTCTCAGGTACGTATGTATAGGAGTTGTCTCAGGTATGGATGTACGGATGTATAGGAGTTGTCTCAGGTACGGATGTAAGTAAGTAAGTAAGTATTTATCCCGTGAGGGAAATTTGGTCTTTGCATTTATCCCAATCCGTGAATTAGTGAAACACTCTCAGCACACAGTGGATACACAGTGAGGTGAAGCACACACTAATCCCGGCGCAGTAAGCTGCCTGCATCAACGGCTCGGAGAACAGTGAGGGGTTAGGTGCCTTGCTCAAGGGCACTTCAGCCATTCCTACTGGTCTGGGTTCGAACCGGCAACTCTCCGGTTACAAGTCCGAAGCCCTAACCAGTAGGCCACGGTTGCCCTGCACTGCTGGATGTATAGGAGTTATCTCCGGTATGGATGTATAGGAGTTGTCTCTACCTGTAGTGCCTGAGGTGTAGATGTAGAGGGCGATGCTCCTGATGCCCACGTTGGCACGAAGCGAGCGTGGGATAGGTGTCTCTGGTGCCTGGCTAATCACCTCGGAGATGCAGCTGATGCCATCTGTGGTGCCCTTCTCGTCGGACAGCAGGTACACGGATATGCCCTGCTCCTTCAACACTGGCAGCACGTCCTCCACTGCTGACCGCAGCTCTGAAGGAGCGCAGGGAACGCAGGTGACTCATCCGTCCACAACAGGCTTCAGTGATGACTATTTGTATCAGTCTTGGGCAGAAACGTTTCAACTCACCAATCAATGGCCTAGTTGTGTTGCATATCAATAACACTCTTGGTTAAATATGATGGATCCAGAATGATTTGACTTTTGAGAGGTGTTTTCACCACATATACACTACCAGTCAAGGAGATGGAGACACTTATTTCCATTCCACTCCATTATAGACAGAATACCAGCTGAGATCATTTGCATTGTTTTTTAAATGAGGGCAGCAGTTTACATTATTACATATTACAGATTACATTATTACATAATTGCAAAATGATTCTCGACTGTTGTAGAAAGAAATGGCTGATCTTTAATGCAATATCTACATTGCCCATTATCAGCAACCATTCATCCAATGTTGCAAAGGCACATTCTGTTTACTAATCTGATATCATTTTAAAAGGCTAACTGAGAAAACATTGGAGAACCCTTTTGCAATTATGTAAGCACATAATGTAATCTGAAAACTGCTGCCCTGAGTAAAAGTCAAGTCAAGTCAAGTTTATTTATATAGCGCATCACCTGAAGCTGTTTAATAGTCTTTTTAGGAAAGCCTGTGAACAGTCCATTGCAGTAATCAGCCCTGCTGGAGATAAATGCATGAATGAGTTTTTATTTTGACATCAACCCTCTAAGTTTGGCAATATTTTTGAGGTGGTAAAAAGCTAATTTAGTTATCGGTTTCATGTGACTGTCGAAATTTAGATCACTGTCAATAATACACCAAGATTTTTAACAGTATCCTTTACGTTCAACCCTTGTGTCAAGGAGAAAAAAACAATGCAAATGATCGCAGCTGGTATTCTGTCTATAATGGAGTGGAATGGAAATGTATAAGTGTCTCCAAACTTTTGACTGGTAGTGTATATTTCTGTGTGGTCTGAATAAGTCTTACTTCCACCCTAATTATTAACTACTACACTACTACACTTAATACAGGATATACAAGCTCCACTGTGACCTGCCCCTTCATACAATAACTGCCTTGACAAAACCCCACCAGATAACAATAATCTGTGCTCCACCCTGAAGGCTACACACTTCCATAAATCCAGCTCTAACTCTTAACTTGATAGCCTACCTCAGACCCTCCGCCTAGTCCTGCAAGGGATACACCAGACAAAGTATCGGAGTCTTAATCTGTCACGGTATTTAACAGGTTAACCTGTAATAATGTCGCAGAATTGATCATTTCCCCACTCGGTAGAACTTGTTGCCCTGTGGGGAGAACGGGGTAAATTGAGCATAGAAGTAAGATGAGCACCCCTTTGTTCTAGGAAACCGCAAACAAATGTTGGGATTTGTTAATGGAATAGACAAAAGGTTATGGCCCCAAAACATTAGGCAACAGGGATTTTATACTATTTAATTATTGGCATAGAGTGCACATAACCAACAGACACAAAATATTACTAAGATTATATCAGATCAAAATCAGTTTTACATGCAGACTAAAATGAGTAACTTTACTGGAAAGTTAGGCTATTTAGGATGTAGGCCCTATCTGACAGCTCAACCAAGCGTGAGAAGATCAATACAATCAGGACACGATGCAGGTTGGTTACACAAGAACCACGTGTCTGGATTTTATTTATTTCCCCTTAGATAAATACGCATGGCGTCACGTTTTCTCCCCCCACAAATCCCAAATCACGTTTCAAACATTAAAACTGCGAAACCTGCAATCTGCGCACTGTAAACCCGATGATTTCGTGATCAGTGACACTCGCGTCACCTACCTGCAGCCGCGATTAGAACTTTGGCTCCTGAACAGGAGAAACAGTGCAGCAGTGATTTCGCCCTTATGTTGTAGTTGAGAAGGGCCACAGGGCAGCCAAGTTTGGCCAGGCCCAGCCATGTCCATGCATAACAAGGCTCATTCCCCAAGAACAAGGCGACAGTATCCCCTTCTTTGAGCGAGGCATAAGTCCGTAAAGCATTGGCTACTTTATTGCTCTGTTTGTCAACCTCCAGATAAGTGTACGACTTTCCTTCAAAGTGAATGAAGATCTTATTCGGATGTTTCTTCACAGCATCCAAAAAACAATCCAGAATGCTATAGAGGGGTTTCCCTCTTTTGTATTTGGTAAGCCTGATTCCAAATCGAATCGTTTTAAGAATGTACCTAAGATCCTGAAAAAAATAGGGGAAGAACGGTTTCAGTATTGCTGGCAAAACAGCCAACCCTGCTAAAATAGTTAGCCAGACGTACATGCTGCGCGCAGTTATGTTGACATACGAAGCTAGCTCCATGCGCAGGCAACATTTAGCGATAACGCATTCTGTAAGTTAGCACGACTCACCAGAAGATTAAATATCAGTCTGATTTCATGTTGTCTCTGCGTGCAAGCTCAGTCAGATGTACTCCTTGGTTCCACCCCCAACGTATGATCCGAATGCGGTTGCCAGATGTGTGCTAAGCTCCATTCCTCTCAATACCCCAAATCCACAAACCACAGTTAAACAACCCTGCAGATGTGCCTATTATATCAGCTGAGTTAGCGTAATCCTTCTGAATGCTGGATTTCGGATTTGTTGGAAATCTGGTGACCAAATTCATGTTTCGATCATGAACTCGTGATGGGGCATGCCTTGACTAGACTTCACTCACTGCGTTTCAGCCCGATCATTTTGATGAGGCAAGCTCTTGTCTACGACGTTATAGCCCTATGGTAAAAAATAATGGAGAAATATGAACTACGTGTTTTCTCTCGCAGACGCATCTGCTGGTATTCATCGCTTAATAAGCCTATTTTAATGATTTTTCTGTGTGCGGCTCAGTCACGTATTAGACAAATTCGTGTGTGTATCTGGCAACCCTATGTTCACAGTGTAGGCCTACACTTGAATTTGAGGGAGGCATACCAAAGGGCGAATGTGCGTCCGGGGATTGGATAACACAAAGAGATCACATTTAGGTAAAAGTTCATCATAGTAAAGTCTACCTCCGCAACCCCCATCTGAGAGCTGGGACTAGGGGCTTCTCTGAGTGATTCCATGGTTGAGTTATACCAAATGCTGCTGTAAAGTCTATTGCATGGGACAAAGGTTTCTTTGTAACACTTCCTCGACTCAAACAGGAATGCAGGAAGGATTGTGCCCAAACACTTTACAATTTAAAGATGCACTCCAGTCATTGATTAACCCCTAAAAAACATCTGCTACTGATAGCAAACTCTGACACGTTAGCTATTGTAAAGCTAAACATGATGATATGTCCTCAGAAAAACTATTGTTCCACAAATGATTTTTCTAACCTCTCGCTGTGTCAAGCACAAGCATACAAACAATAATCAAAACAATTAATCATTAAAAATACAGTTTTATTTCACAGACAGTAGGCTAATACACATTCTAGAAATAACATTCCCTCACACAAGTGTCAAGGCTGCAGTATTGGAGGAATTATTTGTAGTTCATATGCAGGAAATGCAATATTTTGGACATGAAAAAAACTGCATTGCACTACAAAGTACTGCACTTGACTTTACTGCACAAATATTTTGGACATGAAAATACTTTTGTTCTGCAGCAAAATTGCAGTATAACTGTCCCATAACTGCAGTGATTTTGTGTAAGGGTTGATGTGCATATGGATCATATATATCAGTGCAGAGAGCAGCTATTCCAGTGAGATTTTGAGTCCCGACTGACCATTGGCCAGTTAGAGTTTAACAGAGCCCTGCAGAATGGCGGCGTGCATGTCCGCTGCGAGGGGGCTATAGCGCTTCTCTCGCTCGTCCAGGAAGTGGATAGGGTCCCGCACGGCGTCTGGACTGAAACCTTCCTCCACCAGCTTCACCTTCATCTGCTTGAAGGTTCCGGTGACTTCCAGAGCGCTCTGTCAGACACACACACACACACACACACACACACAGTACAAGGGCTTTACAGGCTGACAGGCTGGAACACTTCAAAGAGAACAGATCCTGAGCCCAACTATCTACTTCACATATCAGTCTTCAGGCATCAGGGCCTGTACCGCCTGTGTGTAATACCTACTGCTGTACTGATGATTATTACTGTTGTACTAATCATATCGTTGTGGCTAGACGGAGAGGTTGCACAGGGCGTATCATTCGACAGTGCAGCCAGTGCGATGCACCGGGGCCCACGGCTCTTCGAGGGGCCCATCGCGGTTTGGGATTGGCCCCCCCTCCCCAATACAGACTCATCAAACAACTGTTAACATTAACGACGCATTCACAACTACAAATTATACTATAGCTCGCTAACTGATTGCTATTTATGTGCTTCACTATCTCTATCATTTTGATTTCACTAATGACATTTCGACGTTAGAATCAAAATTAATAACAACTAATAACATTATTGATTATTTTATCACCAACTTATAAGATGTTGTAACATGGCCTGCTGGGAAATCTGTTTGTCCAATCATTTAAAATTTTACCTCATTATCGTAGGCTAGGCTGCGCATGCTCGTAAATGTAAACTGGTAAGGGTCAACTACTAAACTTACTAAAGTTTTGGAAAGTCTCAATCATTGACCATAGCTCTGTGGCAGCAACATTTAGTGACGTTTGCACAGCATTGTTTTTGTACCTCACCTTACCAGTCACTGTAGCCACAGGCAGAGGTGGAAAGTAACAAAATACATTTACTCACGTTACTGTATTGAGTAGTTTTTCTGTGTATTTTGTATTTTTTAAGTAGTTTATAAAATCGGTTTTTAAAATTTTACTTGATTACATTTTGAGTGAAGTATTGTACTGCGCTACATCAAAAATCCCATCCGTTACTTGAGTAAAAAAAAAAGTTAAGACTAACGAAAACAGAAAGGGAGAGAACAAAAAATCGCGCCCTAAACCACTAGCCTAGTGATAATGGGCAGCATGTAGCCTACAACAGGACATGAATCAAGCTGGCGCCATGCAGTCTTTCTGAAAGTGATGGAGATGGAGCTGGATCACGAGATGCATCAGATTACATGTGTAGCCTAACCTATGAACAGAGGTGGAAAAAGTATGAATACTTTGATGAAATATTACTCAAGTACAAGTTAAAATACCGATCTGAAAATGTACTCAAGTAAAAGTAAAAAGTAGTTCATTTAAAATGTACTTTAAGTAAAAGTTACTTAGTTAAAAAAGTTACTTTTTTTGGGGGGGGGTACCAGAATAACCAGTTTTACCAGAGACTAAATGAGGAGATCTAATGAGGAGATACAGCACTCCTAGTCCTCCATAGTAATGCATGGGGTTAGTTTGTAACGCCAATATGGCAGTTGTCTACACATATCACAACCCTTCCGTGGCAAAACGTCGACATGTGAATACATTGAGCCAATCATGTGGTGTGTTGTGAATACATTGAGCCAATCATGTGGTGTGTTGTGAATACATTGAGCCAATCATGTGGTGTGCTGTGAAGACATCGTGCCAATCATCTGTTGTGATCTTGCCGCTGGAGCAAGATTGGTGTCGTGAAGCCTTACGCACACACATTTCTGCCGAAATAGATGCCCGATAAGTTCCCAAAAAGCGTTGCAATATGGCTGCCGAGTGGAGGTACTTGCCTAAAAGGACTTTGGTCATAGCTCGAGTTGCTGCAGCCAGCAGCTAAGGAAGCCATGTTAATGCTCCCAGTGTGTAGTGCTGTAGCTGCAGCAACTCAAGCTAGGTAAAACCGATTGTTTCAAAGAAGAAATGGAGATCTATGTGAAAAATCACCGGAGTTTAAGTTTGAGCAGTAGTTGATTTTCAAAGTTAGTTGCACTCATCCTTGGTCGCTTTGTAGTGAACAGTAATCCAGCACACAGGCAGCTGAGGCAGGCAGGCCAATGTTGAGTTACAGAGTTTTTTTATATTTGGAAACGAGCAGAATGTTCAACTGGGCGTCGAACTGGGGGAGGGGGGAGGGGGGGGGGGGGGTGAAGTATCCCCAATGGAGGAGAGGGCCCTTGAAAAGTGGAATACAGGGCGCACAACATTTTCACCAGGCATTAGTAATAACTCCGGTAATCCACACATAAAAAATCCAAACAAGTCCATAAGTAGAGTCGTGTAATGAAGTGAAATAACACAGGGGAAAAGTATTGAACACGCTAAGAAAAAGCACTATAAAGGCAAAGAAAGGGAAGGAACGAGCTGGAATCTGTAACTAGTTAGAGAGTAGTTATCCTTTCTATCTGTGCAAAAATGGTTAGTAGCCTACATATTGATGGGCTATAAAAATGTTTTTCATTACCAAGGTGTCACACAAGGATACAAGGATAGGATACAAGGGTCCCAGAGTTAAATGAACATTGGTATCAAAGGGATCTAGCCTACTACTAGGACCATGGGCGTCGGATGCATTGTGAAAGTGGGTGGGACATTTCAGAGGGGGGGTATGGGGGTCCTCCCCAGAAATTTTTTTTGGACTAGATGCAATTTCCTGAATTCATCTTCAATACATTTTAACAGGTTATTTAGATACTTCTATATAACAAAATAAAGCCAGCCTACGAAATTAATAAAAAGTAAATCATGCATAATTTAAAAATAACTGAATTGAAAATTGTAATGACAGCTTCAAGACATTTCCTGTATGACAAAACGTATTAGTCGCAGTATCAGGTATGATTTTGGCCCATTGTTCTAAACAGATTCCAGATTCCTGATTTTTAGTTACTTCCAGAACTGTTTAATTGAATTGGCTGCCTTCAATTCTTTCTGGAGCTTTCTCCGAGTGGTCCTTGGAATTGATTATCCTTCTGACTCCCTGGTCAGAAATATTGCGAGGAGTGCATGGCCGGTTGATGATGCAGTGATGTTCCTTCCACTTGCAGATAATGGCTCCCATGCTGCTTACTGGAAGATTCCGAAGTTTTGAAATGCATCTGTAACCAGTTTCATTGATATGTTTTGCAACAATAAGGTTGCAAAGGTCTTGGGAGAGCTTTTTGCTTATATCCATCATGAAATGTTTCTTCTTCACTGTCATCACTCACATACATCATACATACAGTAGGCTACTCTGCTTAGTCTCTGGTAAAACTGGTTATTCTGGTACCCCCCCCCCCCCCCCCCCCTTAACTTGTACTTGAGTAATATTTCATCAAAGTATTGGTACTTTTACTTGAGTACAATATTTTCGTACTTTTTCCACCTCTGGCCACAGGAGAGTGGTCATTTTCAAAGCTGAAATTGATAAAGACCTATCTGAGTACCATGGGTCAGGAGCGACTGAGTGGATTGTCCATACTCTCCTTTGAAAATAACAGAGCGAGAAATCTGGATTTCACCACAAGAGTGAACGAGTTTGCTGAGCAGAAGGCACGCAAAGTTCACTTCTGACGGCATAGTGCAAGTTTTGTTTTTTGCTTATTACGGCAACTGATCGGCTTATCAAGTTGTGGTTAAATGGCCGCTGTGCCATCATGTATGTGTCTGTTTGCGCTTTGATGAGGCCATTGTTGTGCTGCAAGGGAACGTGGTGTGTTCAGTTGAATGGATTTGTTTGCGTTCTGTTTTTTCGATCGCAGGCTGTGTACAGGTTACGCAAATAGTCACTGTCCATGGTGATAATGATCATGTCGTGTGTGCGCTCTTCTTTCCCTCCGTGCTCGGTCGGTGTGTGTGTGTTGAGATATGTAGGAATGCTAGTTGTCACTGTGCATGGTTAGCGCCAGACTTGCACCGGGGCCTTGCGCAACTACGCTGTCTTTCTTATTGCAATGAGGCCTTCTATAAAGTGGGTCTCTAGACCTTCCACTAAGTCAATTACCGGCCATTTGTGCCCTGTGGTACTGTCATTAAGTTCAGTCTGAACTGAAGAATTGGACACGAGAGCTAACAAAATGGTGTGTGTGTGTGTGTGTGTGTGTGTGTGTGTGTGTGTGTGTGTGTGTGTGTGTGTGTGTGTGTGTGTGTGTGCGCGTGTGTGTGTGTGTGTGTGCTACCTGGATTCTGATGAAGCATGGTCGGGCGTAGGCTGGCAGGTAGGCGCACACGTGGCTGAAGACTCTGCTGCCATCAAACGCCTCTCCCTTCTGTAGAGTGACCGCAGCCATCCCGACCCTGCCCTCATGACCTGCCGAGACGAGAACATTTACCAACATCACCATGGAGATGAAATGAGAAAACATTTACCACACCTCTACAGCATCACCATGGAGATGAGATGAGAGAACATTTACCACACCTCTACAACATCACCATGGAGATGAGATGTGAAGATGAGGAGGGATGAGATTAAATTAGATGAGCTGAGATGAGATTAGAGGAGGGATGAGATGAGATCATAGGAGGAGATGAAATTAGAGGAGGAGATGAGGGGATGTGGATAGTGGGGGGAAGAGGAGTCTCACCTGGCACTTTGACGCCATACACATTGGCCTCTGTGATGGATGACATCATAGTGAGGATGTCTGAGATTTCATTAGTCGCCACATTCTCTCCCTTCCACCTGGGACATCAACATCAGAGTTAACACTGCACTAACTAACACACACACACACACACACACACACACACACACACACACACACACACACCAGAGTTAACACTGCACTAACTGTGGACGGCGGACAGGGACCCAAAACAAAGTGGCAAACGCAAAGGTGGAGGCTCACACTCTTTGTCAACATGAAATGGTGCATCCCAGGACATGTGACGGTGAAGGACATATCACTTTGTCTGCTGTCCATCTGACTGTTACACACACACACACACACACACATGCCAGGGTTAACACTGCATTAACTAAAACACTAAATCACTCACATCCAAAATAACTTATTCAATAACACTCACACACACACACTCACCCAGTAACACTCTCTCACACATAGACAGTCACCCAGTAACAGTCACCCACCAACAAACACTCTCACTCACTTGCACAAAGCACCGCCCCCCACCACACACAAACCCACTTATCCAAGAACACTCATGCACATCCACCAACATACACCCACACACACACACACACACACACACTCATCCACATCCAACCACTATTGACACACACACACACACACACACACACTAATCCACATCCAACCACTATTGACACACACACACACACACACACACACACACACACACACACACACTTACACCCACACACCGCTGATGTCAAAACATGACTTAGAAAAACTCATTCATGCATTTATCTCCAGCAGGGTTGATTACTGCAATGGACTGTTCACAGGCCTTCCTAAAAAGACTATTAAACAACTTCAGGTGATACAAAATGCAGCAGCTAGGACTCTAACAAAAACTAAAAGAACTGACCACATTACTCCAATTCTTAAGTCCTTGCACTGGCTTCCAGTAAGTCACAGAATTGACTTTAAAGCACTATTGCTTGTTTATAAATCAGTAAATGGAGCAGGACCTAAATACTTGTCAGACATGCTTCAGCAGTACACACCTTCTCGTCCTCTCAGGTCCCAGGTGAAAAACCTGCTAGTAAAACCTACAGTTAGAACTAAACATGGTGAAGCAGCTTTTAGCTGCTATGCGGCTCAGCTGTGGAACCAACTTTCGGATGACATTAAAAAGGCCCCAACTGTAGCCAGTTTTAAATCTAGACTTAAGACCAAACTGTTCTCAGACGCTTTCTGCTAACTGTGCCGAGTTACAAATTCTGAATCTGCCTCGATAATTATTCTACTTTGTCTTTTATTACTTTTTTTTACTACTTTTGCCTTTGTTTTTGCTTACTAATTATTCTTTATTTTTAAATGATTTTACCTTGTGTTTTATGTTTTCTTTTTATTATGATCTTTACCTTTTAACTATTCTTTGACTATATTGCCCTTCTATGCTTTTATTTGTTATTATCGTTTGGTTTTGTTTATGTAAAGCACATTGAATGACCTCTGTGTATGAAATGTGCTATATAAATAAACTTGACTTGACTTGACTTGACTTGACACACTCATCCACAGACTAGACTGAGGGCTGACCTGAATGTGTCTCCAACGCGATCCTGGAAGTAGAGGAAGTTGTCGTGGGCGACCATGAGCAGATCTCCACTGTTGAAGTACACGTCTCCTTTCTCCAGCACGTCGTGCAGCTTCTTCCGCTCCGTCTGCTTCAGGTCCCTGGCGTAGCCCGAGAACGGTGCCTTCTGAGTGATGCGCGCCACCATCAGTCCTGTCTCACCTGCACACACACACACATGCACGTGTGAGGGACACCCCGACACCCCCCGGCTCTCTCTGGCCAGTTTGACCAGTGGGTGTTCAGGTGTGTAAGACAGGTGAGGGCCCTGTTGTGTGTGAGGGCACTGTTGTGTGTTCAGGTGTGTAAGACAGGTGAGGGCACTGTTGTGTGTATAGGTGTGTAAGACAGGTGAGGGCCCTGCTGTGTGTTCAGGTGTGTAAGACAGGTGAGGTCAAACTGGCCCTGCTGTGTGTTCAGATGTGTAAGACAGGTGAGGGCCCTGCTGTGTGTTCAGGTGTGTAAGACAGGTGAGGTCAAACTGGCCCTGCTGTGTGTTCAGATGTGTAAGACAGGTGAGGGCCCTGCTGTGTGTTCAGGTGTGTAAGACAGGTGAGGGCCCTGTTGTGTGTTCAGGTGTGTAAGACAGGTGAGGGCACTGGGGCATACGGTGCGACGGTACCTCGGGGCGACTCTATGCACAAGCCCTCTGCGTTCCTGACCGGCTCCTCCTTCTCCAGGTCGTACTGGATCACGGCGAACGGAAACAGCCTCTGAGGAAAACAGATTTATCATACGAACACACTTTCCATACAGCTGGTCAACTCCTCACAGAAGTGGACTACTGGAGGGGACTCTGCCTCTCTATGGCTTGACCATAACATGCCATACTGCATTCAGGCTCTCTTGTACTGGCTATATTAGCCTCTACAAACGTGCATGTGTGTGTGTTTCATTGTATGTCCATCCTAACAAGTGTTGTGAGTGTTTTTCTTGTGTGTGAATGAGTGTGTCAAGCTACTGGATGGCTATATTTCCCTCAGGATCATCTATCTAGTATCTATCTATCTTTCTATCGCACTGACCAGTGTGATTGCTCATCCTTAGGTTGCCAGGGTGATGCGTGTACTGTACCTTGTGGAGTGGGTTGACGCGGCCCACAGCCCCGATCTTGCCGGCGTAGTTGATGAAGCTCATGTTGCCCTCGGTGGCTGCGTACAGCTCTCGGATCTCCACGTGGCCGAAGCGCTGCAGGAAGTCCCGCCACACATCCGCACGTAGGCCGTTCCCAAAGGCGATCCGCACGTTGTGCACCGGGTCAATGGGCGACTGCAGGAAGGCACACAACACAGGAGCTGAGCATGATGTAGCTTGAATGTTATTCCTCATTTTTGTAAGTCACTTTGGATAAAAGTGTCTTCTGAATTAATAAATGTTAAAGTTAATGTAAATGTAATGTAATGTAATGGCAAGACGGAAAAAAGAGAAAAGACGATAAACATGGCTTAAAATGTCTAGAATCTGCACACAGCATCATAACATAGTGGTTCTGCACACAGCTGCACACAGCATCATAACATAGTGGTTCTGCACACAGCATCATAACATAGTGGTTCTGCAGTATTGAAGTGTCACTTTATATTCTGTCTTAGGTCAGTTGAAGAGGTAAGTCAGGTGGTGATAATATGCACACATTTGCAGACCTGCCAACCCAGAACAGATATTATATTACAACTTTTTCAGCTCATCTTGGTGTAGATGTGTGTGGCCAAATATCAGCGCAACATATAAATATATTTTGGATAGTTCACTCATTTATTAATGTCAAATATGTAAATTTAAGCTAAGCGTGTAACTGAAACTTTTTTGTTATAATTTACCACCTTTCACAAAGATTCCAATGAATGATGCATTTAACTGGTAACAATAGTCTTGTATCATACCATTCCGTTTAGGATCACAAAGGTGGCTAGGCAACATCAGAATCTCAGGGCTGAGCTACACCAGGCGCGTAACTGAAGCGTTTCGTTCGTGTTGTGTCTGCTGCAACAATTAGCTTCCATTATAATCAATGGAAGTAGCTACACCAGACGTGACAGTGGGGCGTACGTTCGAAAAAAATAGACCATTCATCTAAAATGGATTTTACGCGTTGCGAACGGAACGCTTCAGTTACGCGCCTGGTGTAGCTCATACCTCATTGACACACAGCACAGGGTAAACTGAAA
The DNA here is from genome assembly GCF_018492685.1 of Alosa sapidissima. Classification (NCBI taxonomy): domain Eukaryota; kingdom Metazoa; phylum Chordata; class Actinopteri; order Clupeiformes; family Clupeidae; genus Alosa; species Alosa sapidissima. Next base: position 22,830,248 of record NC_055967.1, read on the forward strand.
CTTTTGTTCACTCTTTCTTGACTTTGTGTAGAAGTTGGCTGGTTTCAGATTTGTTGATAAATTGATTTTCGGACTTTGATTTCGGGTGATCTGATTTGAATGTGGTTCTGCTGGTTCTTAGCCTGCTGCCTAGCAGCACGGCAGGATGAGCACAGTTCAGATAGAGCCATTAAGAAGCGTGTGAAAAAATACAGACTGGAGGAACTGAAGAGAGAGCTGGAGGCTTTGGGGGTTAACGTTGATGGACATGGACATGGGTGAAAATAAAAATAAAAACAAAAAGGAACTCCAAAAGCTCCTAATAAAGGAGCTGAAGCAGGTCGAGGATGGCAGAACTGGCCTGGACAAGAGGGCTAGGGAGAGGGCAGAAGGACTAACTCTGCCCATGGAGATCCCAGGAGACGTCCTAAATGTTCTTCATGACCTTGATACATTCTTGGACAAAGAGTTGGAAGACTCTGAGAGAAATGAACAGAGGGATGACGATGTAAAAGCTGTGAGTAGAAGACATCTGCTCTTATTGAGTGTAAGAAGTAGCCTTGAGCTCGGAGCAATAAGTGGGCTCCCTAAAAAGTATGCTCACAAAACATCAAAATGGTTCAGCATTGAATTTGAATAAATTGTTCCCCCGTTATGTTTAGCTTCAGAAGGACTGAAAGACAAAGGAGAAAAGGAGAGAGTCTTGAGGCCAGAGGTTGGAGACAGGAAGGAGGAGGCCAAGCCGGAATCCAATTTCTGGAGTGCCAGAGAGAACCACAAAGGCTCCGTCCCCTGGAGGAGGTTTTGGGGGGCCAGACACAGCAGCAAAAGGCTGACTGTGTGAACAATTGACAAGGACTTAACCATCAAAAACCGTCAATAAAGCAGATACAATTTGTAGTGATCTTAATGTTTCTTCACGATTCATTTCTCAAATATAATTCTGCAACCTAATGACTCATAACAAGCTGTTCCAGCATTTGGCTTTGAGTTGGAGAAATGCCACCAGGCTTAATGTCCTCTGGACAGCCCTCAGCTGTGGACCCCGGGTCAGGCGGTGGTGGGGTCGCCTACCTTCGGAGTGTTGCAGAGGTAGCGCATGGTCTCGCCGATGTACTGCATGACCGTCACGTTGTACTTCCTGCAGTCATCCCAGAACTGCGACGCAGAGAACTTGTTCCGCAGCACGAGGCTTGCACCTGTGAATGAGAGAATAGACACGACAACCTGTTTAAACAGAGTACAGTTTGAGTGTGTGTGTGTCCTCTGCGTGTGTGTGTGTGTCCTCTGGGTGTGTGAGTGTGTCTCCCGCGGGCGCTGACTCACCTCGTTCGATGGCGCCGGTGAATCCGAGGGCGAAACCGGCCGTGTGGTAGAGAGGCAGGTTCACGTAGACAACGTCGTCAGAGCACACGCCCACAATAGACTGCAGGGAGGACATCACCCACAGCCTCTGATGACTGATCACCGCAGCCTTGGGCAGGCCTGCAGGGCAGCACACCAGCGGGCACCGGTTAGAATGGCATCACATACGGGTACCACTTAGAATGGCATGATGTGTGAAGTTACCTGTAGTGAGGCGTGTGTGTGGTCGCCTATAGTGAGGTGTGTGTGTGTGAGATGTGTGTGGTCACCTGTACTGCCTGAGGTGTGTGTAGTTACCTGTAGTGTGAGTGAGGTGTGTGTGTGGTGGTCACTTGTAACAAGGCCATAACATCCCCCCCCCCCGCAAAACAGTTATACATATATAAACATAATATTCTCCAATGACATCCTAGCCTGGAAAATCCAGACCCTGGTAATCTAGAAAGATTAAGGGTCTGGCCACGAACTCGAAGAGTGGCACCAAGCATGCATTTGAAAATCTCACTGCACGCAATTGGATAACACTAGACCAATGTTTCCTCTGAATGATTCCGGACTTCGACGCACTTGGACGACACTACGACCAACGTTGCTCTGTTGTCATCAGTTTAGCTCGCGTCTAGACAGCCTATATCAGATACGCCGAGTTCCCCGGGATGCAAGGGGTAAAAGTAACGTGCATCATTGCTGGAAACTCTGGATTTCCAGGGTAATGACATCCCATAATGCAAAGGGTTTGAGACCATTCCTCCTTACAAAATCTCTCCAGATCGTCCAGATTCCTAGATCCTCACTTGTGCTTTCTCCTCTTTGACTCACACCACTGTTTTAGATTAAGGGACTGAGATGGCAATGGTAGAAGCTTGATTTTGTGTTCAGTAAGCCATTTTTGTTTTGGACATGTTTTGGTTTATTGACCTGATGAATGATCCAAGTGGTGATCATGTGATCATGATCAAGTGATCATGACCCACTTTTAGTATCTTGGCAGATATTGACAGATTTTCATAAAAGAAAATCAGATTGTTCTTGGAGTTCATAATACCATGCACCTTGAAAAAGGATCCCAGCGCCTTCGGAATAAAAACAGCCCCACAATATCACAAGAACTCCACCATAATTGTCATTAGATTGTCACAGTGCCTGAGGTGTGTGGTGTCATCTGTAGTGAGGTATGTGTGTTCACCTGTACTGCCTGAGATGTGTGGTGTCACCTGTAGTGAGGTAAGGTGTGTGTTCACCTGTAGTGAGGTGTGTGTGTGGTCACCTGTAGTGAGGTGTGTGTGAGGTGTGTGTGTTCACCTGTAGTGATGTGTGTGTGAGGTGTGTGTGTGGTCACCTGTAGTGCCAGAGGTGTAGATGTACACGGCGGGGCTGGAAAAGGTCACGTTGGCCCTGAGGTCAGAGGGCAGGGGGGTATCTGAGGCCAGGCGGATCTTGTCTGAGAGGGTTTCCATGCCAACAGTTTCACACACCTCCGTGAAGAGAAAGACGGTGACCCCTTGTTCTGTCAGCACAGGAAGCACCTCCTCCACCGCATCTCTGAGCTCTGAGGAGAAGGTGGAGGGAATTGAGTAACCTGTAGCACTCCTGACTTACAGCACACAAGGAGTGAATGAGACTATAAACAGCCTGGCATGACCATGACCGGTAATACAGGTTCTGAACTAGTAACTTCAGCATTCCTCTTCTTTCAGAAAGGTCCTTTTTCACCATTAACTGATTTTACTGACACCATCACATGTTTTTAAAACTGCTTTTTAAACGAAGGGAATGACTATTCTTGACCTCCGCGGAGCGGAGCTGTACCTGCAGCTGCGAGCAGCACTTTGGCGCCGCAGCAGGAGAAACAGTGGAGGAGAGATCTGGACCTCAGGTTGTAGTTGAGGAGCGCTGCAGAACACCCGAGCTTGGTCAGGCCCAACCAAGTCCACAGGAAAACGGGCTCGTTGCCCAGGAGAAGCGCGACGGTGTCGCCCTGCCTGACGCCAGCGTGCTCCCGGAGCGCCCTAGCGATCCGATTGCTCTGCCGGTCTGTCTCCTGATAGGAGAAATTTTCATCTTTGAAAGAAATAAAAGTCTTTTGAGGGTGACAACTTACCGTTTCCAAAAAACGATCCAATAATGTAAAGTACGGGTTTGACTGTGCGTATTTAGCTAACCGATACCCAACTAGAGTCGTCTGAACGCCGTATTGTAAGTCTTTTAGAAAATATGGAAATCGATATAGAACTATCAGCAACACAGCAAGAAAGATCAGCCATGTCAGCATTGTAACGGAGTTGCGGTATGTTGCAGAGACCAAGTTATCCTTAAGTGGTTATGAGCAGGGTGACAGTCGATCCGTCAGACCGCTGCCGTTGCACAAACTGGTTAATCAACATTGTGAACTCGTTCGGTGGCTCATGGGTTGGGTAACTCGGACAGAGTTGATAAGAAAACAAGCTGCGTTCAATATGCGTTATCGGTGAACTTTGAGGAAGGGTGTCTGAACACGTGTTTGGAAGTGATCACGTGAAACATTATTCAATCAGAATAACATCTGCCATTGTTTTGGATTTTACATAACCAGTCTTGGAGCGCAGGGAAAGACAATGACTGATCAATTTGCGTCACATTAAATGCACACCACACGTTTCTGCATAAAAGCCATTTAATTAGGGAAGACAACGGACTGGGATCCAAAACACAAATCATAGCAACTGGTATAAAAAAACAAAAAACATTTAATTGGGGAAGATAACAGACTGGGATCCAACACAAATCATAGCGACTGGTATAAAAACAAATGGAAGAACACTTAAAATGAATAAACTTATTTTACATCATAAATACAATAAAAGCAATTCTTGCACTCTGGAGGGCCAGTGTACCAGTTTATGCAGACAAGGCACTTGATTCTGACACAAACTTCACATTCCTCAAGCCCCCCCCTCTGGTGAGTGTAAACAAATATAAAAACAGATCTCCGCTCTGGCTTGCCAACACAGCCCAAAGCAGAGCTTGTGAAAGACCGAATGAGAGGTCCAAAGTGGAGACTGTGTGTGTGTGTGTGTGTCTCCTCAGGCAGGTCTCTTCCTCAGCTGGGAGGGGGGGCTGCTGAAGCCGCTGTCCTGCTGCGGCCCTTTCAGCTCGAAGAGGCTCTTAGGAGCGAGTCGGCCCAACCCCTCCGGGAGGCCCGACGTCGCCTTAACAATCTGCCTGTAGATGGTGGAGTCAGTGGCGTCTCCCAGGAAGCTGCCGCACACGTCAAACTCTGTCCCTAACGCAGACAGCGGCCCAAACAGGTCTGCTACAGGAGTGTGTGTGCGCTGGGGAAGGTAGGAGCCAGCGCTGGTACTGAGTGTGAGTGCGTGTGTGTGCGAGTGTGTGTGTGCGGGCTGGTAGGAGCCAGCGCTGCTACTGAGAGTGTGTGTGTGCGGGGGCAAGTACGAGCCAGCAATGGCGATGCTCCATTCACTCTGGCCCCCGTCCCTGACCGGAGGCTCCTGGGCGAAGGATGACTCCTGGTGCAGGTGTGAGTGGGCCTCCTGGTGCAGGTGTGAGTGGGCCTCCTGGTGCAGGTGTGAGTGGGCCTCCTGGTGCAGGTGTGAGTGGGCCAGCAGGTCAGTGGGCCTCCCTGGATCCGAGTCAGAGCGGCGTGGACGCTGCTGCGGTGGCTCCTTCTCTCTCTCCCGCTCCCTGTGCTGGCTCCTCAGGGTGACGTGTGCCCGGCTGGCGTCTGCCCTCTGGCGCCCGCCGTGCGCCGAGGACGAGGAGGGGGGGGGTGCGGCGGACATGGGGGGCTTCTGGGAGGCCGGAGGCTTCAGTTGTGGAGGCGTGGGGCCCCTCAGGCCCTGGGGCTGCTCTCTGGGGGCCCCCCTGCTCTCTGAGGCCGTGCGGTCCCCCAGGCCCCTGGGCAGGCTGCTGCTTTCTGGGGCCGAGATGGCGCAAGCGTTTGATTGGCCACTGCTCTCCGAAGCCTCTCTGACACAGGCCAGGGCCTGAGGCCTTACTCCTACAGGGTCTCCCAGCGCAGAGGTAGGGGCCAGGCCAGAGGGAACTCTGGGAGTCTGGCCTGGAACACTGATGAGGTTGGCTTCCTCTGCACACAGGGGTCAAAGGTCATTAATAGGTTGAAGTTGACTTGGCAGACACGTTTATACAAACAGGACAATAATAATGCATTCTTACTAATACTAATAAACAAAAATAACAACATTCTTTACTCTTTTTTTCTGTGGAGGGGGCAAACATTAAAACCCATGGACTGAACGCGCACGCACACACACACACACACACACACACACACCCACACCTTGGGCGGTTTGGCTCTTGCCGAGTTTCTTCTTGTTCATGGGCGTCTCCAAGACTTTGGCCATGGCGGCTAGTTTGCTGGCTGCGTTAATGATTTTCTTCTCAGCAGCGCTGGGAGGGCGGGAGGACAGCGGTGTCATAATCACACACATCAACAGCCCAGCTTCAGAAACGCACACCACACATCACACACCACACACATCAACAGCCCAGCTTCAGAAACGCACACCACACATCACACACCACACACATCAACAGCCCAGCTTCAGAGACGCACACCACACACACCACACATCACACACATCAACAGCCCAGCTTCAGAAACACACACCACACACATCAACAGCCCAGCTTCAGAAACGCACACATCACACACCACACACATCACACACATCAACAGCCCAGCTTCAGAGACGCACACCACACATCACACACCACACACATCACACACATCAACAGCCCAGCTTCAGAGACGCACACCACACATCACACACATCAACAGCCCAGCTTCAGAGGCGCACACCACACATCACACACCACACATCACACCACACATCAACAGCCCAGCTTCAGAGACGCACACCACACATCACACACACAACACATCACACACATCAACAGCCCAGCTTCAGAGACGCATACCACACATCACACATCACAGACACCACACATCACACCACACCACACACATCACAGCAGTGTTAATGCATAACCAGCAGCCGGACGCAGCTCAGGTGTCACCAGGGCCCATTAGTTCAATTTCAACTGACCGCAAGTAGTCGTCCTGAGGTCCCTGAGACACTGACATTTATAGAGATTACAGTTTACAATATGGAAAGAGAAATAAAACAAATAAAAAGGTGTGACTGGCTAGTCTACCTACATTTCGATGTGGAAAGACTCAAGTCCTCTGACTTTTTCTCTGTTCTCTATTCAAACTCCCACCTAAAGTAATAAGCAAAGCAAACCCCACTCCTCAACCTCTCACTTTTCACTCCCCCTTTACCCGCTCTTGTGCCCCCTACACCCCCTCACCGGTTGGCGTGCCCCCACTCTGCTGTGCCCCCCCTACACCCCTCACCCGTTGGCCCCCCCTACACCCCTCACCCGTTGGCGTGCCCCCACTCTGCTGTGCCCCCACTCTGCTGTGCCCCCCCTACACCCCCTCACCGGTTGGCGTGCCCCCACTCTGCTGTGCCCCCCCTACACCCCCTCACACGTTGGCGTGCCCCCACTCTGCTGTGCCCCCCCTACACCCCCTCACCCGTTGGCGTGCCCCCACTCTGCTGTGCCCCCCCTACACCCCCTCACCCGTTGGCGTGCCCCCACTCTGCTGTGCCCCCCCTACACCCCTCACCCGTTGGCGTGCCCCCACTCTGCTGTGCCCCCCCTACACCCCTCACCCGTTGGCGTGCCCCCACTCTGCTGTGCCCCCCCTACACCCCCTCACCCGTTGGCGTGCCCCCCATCGTGCAGCAGCTCCTGCAGGCAGGTGAGGTAGTATCGCCGCATGCGTCTGGCCGTCTCCTGGCGCTCCCTCTGCACCTCCCCACGGATCAGCTCTGCCGCACGCTCCTTACTCTCCTGCAGATACCGCAGCATATCCCCTGCACACACACACACACACATACACACACACACACACACACACACACACACACAAACACACACAGAACACACTGCATTTGTAAATATCGCTTATATTCTAATTGGGGCAGCCGTGGCCTATTGGTTAGTGCTTCGGACTTGTAACCAGAGGGTTGCCGGTTCGAACCCCGACCAGTAGGCACGGCTCAAGTGCCCTTGAGCAAGGAACCTAACCCCTCACTGCTCCCCGAGCGCCGCTGTAGCAGGCAGCTTACTGCGCTGGGATTAGTGTGTGCTTCACCTCACTGTGTTCACTGTGTGCTGAGTGTGTTTCATTAATTCACAGATTGGGATAAATGCAGAGACCAAATTTCCCTCACAGGAGTATATATATACTATACTTATACTTATTCACTTGAACCTCATTTACCCTCCAACCGCCAAAGTCGCAAAATTGCGACCAACAACGTCACTGATTAAAACAGACGATAGATCCATGTACGGGGACACATCTCATTTGTACAAAGTTTTCAGGAAGTTATTGTATTACCACGCGAGAAACAGGAAGTAGACGTGCATTTCTTTGTAATGACATGGAAGCGATGTGGGCCGTAGTTCTGCTTCAATTTCTGCAGAACTACGGCCCACAGCACTTCCATCGCGAAAAGTTGAAAAAAAAGTTCACGTGTGATAAAGTCATGAGTCTGTTATTCACCTATTCCAATTCTGACGGAGAATATCTGCCTTTTGGAGAATATGATCGATCATCTATTGACAGTGATGGTCACGGTGTGTCGGTGGTCACGGTGCTGTGAATGGTGCGTGTTTGCGCGTATACGACAGTCTCCACTAGGCATACCATGCTTATTTCGACCCTCTGCCCAACATAGCTGGAGGTGCCAGTGGTAATAGTGATGATAGTGTCCGTAATGGACATGGTAGGGGTAGTAAAAATAGGGCTCTGAAGAACTACAAAGATGATTTGGCCAGGCAACTTTATTGTATAGTAGCATAGGGTTTGTGGTTATAGTAATAGTTTACTATTGTTGGTTTACATGTGACTGTTTTCCTGTTCATTTGTTATGTGGGTGAAATGACAAAAAAGAAAGTAAAACTGCTCAAATATATTCAACATCCAGTATTTACTGAAAGGTGCATAATTCGAAGTGGTTGCCATCCAGTGAAATCATAATATGCAAATTAGATGGGTAAATTTAACCCCTTCATAAACTTTTGTTCATACTCAATGATTTTCACATTTACAGTAGGACTTTATCTCTGACCACTTTCAAGCCATGGCCTTTTGAAATTTTGATGTAAAAATCCAATTTCTTTTTAACCCAGGCGCCTAAAGGGCTAATGACCACCAATGTGTAACACCCACCTGGGTGATGCACAGCAGCCACTACAGTACAGTATACACATAGTGTATGTGTCCGAACACTCAGCCACTCACCACCACACAAGCATGATTAACTACATCCACTCACCACCACACCAGCATGATTAACTACATCCACTCAGCCAGACCAGCATGATTAACTACATCCACTCAGCCAGACCAGCAGCACATTGTTTCTCCAAACAACTGCAAGTGTTAGGTGTAGTGTAGCTTGTGTGTGTGTGTGGACGCAGGCTGTGAGTGGAGAGGTACTGGTGTGTGTGTGTGTGTGTGTCAGAGCTAGTGAGCGGAGCTGAGCGGTGAGCTGAGCTGCTCAATTTCACTCCCCGCTCCACTTAAAAATCCTCCCGCTCCAGTAAAATCGCTCCACGCTCGCTCCAATTTAAAAAAGGGAGAAATAATCTACAAGCCGAATTGTCACCTTAAACAGAAAACTTAAATCCTAAAGAACTAAGAGCATAGGCAATACAGGTGCTGGTCATATAATTCGAATATTATCAAAAAGTTGATTTATGTCAGCAATTCCAAAAAAAGTGAAACTTGTATATTATATTCATTCATTACACACAGACTGATATATTTCAAATGTTTATTTCTTTTACATCTACAACTAATGAAAATCCCAAATTCAGTATCTCAGAAAATTAGAATATTACTTAAGACCGATACAAAAAAAGTTTCTTTAGAAATGTTGGCCAACTGAAAAGTATGAACATGAAAAGTATGAGCATGTACAGCACTCAATACTTAGTTGGGGCTCCTTTTGCCTGAATTAGTGCAGCAATGCGGTGTGGCATGGAGTCGATCAGTCTGTGGCACTGCTCAGGTGTTATGAGAGCCCAGGTTGCTCTGATAGTGGCCTTCAGCTCTTCTGCATTGTTGGGTCTGGCGTATCGCATCTTCCTCTTCACAATACCCCATAGATTTTCTATGGGGTTAAGGTCAGGCGAGTTTGCTGGCCAATTAAGAACAGGGATACCATGGTCACTGTGTGCAGGTGCCAAGTCCTGTTGGAAAATTAAATCTGCATGTCCATAAAGTTGGTCAGCAGCAGGAAGCATGAAGTGCTCTAAAACTTCCTGGTAGATGGCTGCGTTGACCTTGGACCTCAGAAAACACAGTGGACCAACACCAGCAGATGACATGGCACCCCAAACCATCACTGACTGGAAACTTTACACTGGACTTCAAGCAACGTGGATTCTGTGCCTCTCCTCTCTTCCTCCAGACTCTGGGACCTTGATTTCCAAAGGAAATACAAAATTTACTTTCATCAGAGAACATAACTTTGGACCACTCAGCAGCAGTCCAGTCCTTTTTGTCTTTAGCCCAGGAGAGACGCTTCTGACGCCCTGTCTTGTTCAAGAGTGGCTTGACACAAGGAATGCTACAGCTAAAACCTACAGTATGTCTTGCATACGTCTGTGCGTGGTGGTTCTTGAAGCACTGACTCCAGCTGCAGTCCACTCTTTGTGCATCTCCCCCACATTTTTGAATGGGTTTTGTTTCACAATCCTCTCCAGGGTGCAGTTAATCCCTATTGCTTGTACACTTTTTTCTACCACATCCTACCCTTCACCTCTCTATTAATGTGCTTGGACACAGAGCTCTGTGAACAGCCAGCCTCTTTAGCAATGACCGTTTGTGTCTTGCCCTCCTTGTGCAAGGTATCAGTGGTCGTCTTTTGGGCAACTGTCAAGTCAGAAGTCTTCCCCATGATTGTGTAGCCTACAGAACCAGACTGAGACCATTTAAAAGCCTTTACAGGTGTTTTGAGTTAATTAGCTGATTAGAGTGTGGCACCAGGTGTCTTCAATATTGAACTTTTTCACAATATTCTAATTTTCTGAGATACTGAATTTAAGGTTTTCATTAGTTGTCAGTTATAATCATCAAAATTAAAAGAAAAAAACACTTGAAATATATCAGTCTGCGTGGAATAAATGTATACATTATACAAGTTTCACTTTTTGAATGGAATTACTGAAATAAATCAACTTTTTCATGATATCCTAATATGACCAGCACCTGTATGTTTCACTCATAGAACATTTATTTTAAAACATAGACAAGTGTAACAACGAACAACATTTTTCTTTGCTCTGCGTGTGTTCCCGTAGCACACCCTCATGTTTCCGCGAAATGTCTTCTTAGATTCCAAAATTAATCTTTACTCACTGGAACAGTGTCACCACATTGCTCTACAGTACATTGTTAGTACCTCCGTAAATCCTCAAGTTATGGCCAAGGTCTTTTATTTACTTATTTATTTGGGGCGGGCTTATATTCGAGGCAGGCCTTTATTTCTTACGTGCATTTCATTGTGAGACATGCGTTTCGTTTGGAGCGGCATACCGGTAGGCTATCAAAAGCAGAAGACTTTCGGTTTGGTTTGGGATTTAATTTACTTTTTCTCAGCCTCTTGCAAGCTCAGAAGAGGGCGGCAAGCGACTGAGCTTGAGAGCGACATGTTGGAGACCCATGTTGTAGGACAACGACTTTTCATTGGCAACAGTATTAAACCAGCCAATAATATAAAGAGATGAGCTCTTATTTCATTGAGTTAAATCGAAACAATGTCTTCTAGTGCTCGTGGACTGATAGTCCTACTGGTAGGCAATTATTACCCTGGCTTGTATTTGGGGACCGGCCTTTATTTGTCCGAATCGACCACGAACTCCATCCCCATCAACAAGCTTCGATGACCAGTTTTAACGGTCTTGGTTTTATTAGGAAGAAATTCATTCTGGGTGGATTTGGGCATGCCTCAGACTCGTGGTGTGAGCGGTATCGGAGGGAAATTGGAGCAGAACAGAGCGGCCGCTCCGGCCTCTAAATTAAAAAGCGCTCCACGCTCCAACAAAATTCCATCCGCTCTGCTCCTCGCTCGCTCGCGCTCCGCTCACTGGTGTGTGTGTGTGTGTGTGTGTGTGTGTGAGCGTTTGGGGTCATACCTCTGATCTTCTCCACCGCGCCAGTGTACTGCTCCTTCATCTCCTCCAGGCCAGCCTGGAGGCTCTTCTGACCGCCATGACCTCTGCACACACTCACACACACACACACACACACACACACACACACACAGGCTGTGTCAGTCATAACCTCAGACACAACACACACTCCAACCCCCAACCAACTCAACACCTAAAGCCCAACTCACAGAGCTCCTCCACGCCACACCGTGAGCTTTTCGACTCCAACCAAAAGTTGGACACAAAAAAATATTTCAAATGACCCCGAAACCCAATTTGTGTGTGTGTGTGTGTGTGTGTGTGTGTGTGTAGTACTCACTCCTCCTGAGCAGATCTTTTGGCCTCTTCCACAGCCTTGGCATGGGCTTCCCTTTCCTGTCGCAAGACCTCCTCGTGCTCCTCTGAGAACACACACACACACACACACACCATCACCACAAGATGTTTAACCAAACTGACCCCTCTCCAGTGGAGCACTGGGCAAGCCTCTGCATGATCACTGTAACCAAAGGTTACACACACACACTGACTAGAACAGAAGCAGTTTCCATACATCATACCCCACTGAAGTTCCTATGGAATATACACATTCAGTTTTGTCCCTGCGATCTTAAGCATCACTGACTTTCCCCAAAGCCTTAGTTTGGCGTCTTCGGATCCATACATATTAGTTATCTGTTCATTTCCCCTTCCTCATCATTATCCTCTTCCTCTCCTCCCCTCTCATTCTCTCTCCTCTCCCCTCATTCCCTCTCCTCTCCTCCCCTGTGGTTTTCCATTTCTGAGGAAGACTCTTTCGTCAAACCTCTCAGAGTGACTCCATCACGCAGGCAGCAGTTTCTCTGAGCTCTGAGGGGAGAGGTTGCACAACTAATTCATAAATTGCACCATATCTGATCAGACCAGGCATCACGCAGCACAGAAGTAGCAGTTTCTGTCCACTGTGTTAAAAGTCATTTTTCACCAGTTCTGTGAACTAATCTGATCTTATAGATCTGATGAATAGAGCACCACGAGACTGGAGTCCCTCCTGAGGCTGATGGGAAAGGCGCGGGGAGAGGAACTACGGCAATCTAGTGGGAGCCTCATCCCCGAATACATATCAGGCATTAATCACACACACACTCTCTGGAGAAACACCTCTCTTCAGCACACACACACACACACACACTCAAACAGGTATCTTTCACACGCTCACACACACACACTCACACAGGTACCCCTCACACACACTCACACATACCCCACACAAACACTCACACATACCCCACACACACATTGAACTGCATGTCTGTACTGCACTGTGTGTGCTGCATGTCTGTACTGTACTGTGTGTGCTGAATGTCTGTACTGTACTGTACTGTGAGTAAGAAAACAGCTTTTGAGGATTGGTATTAGGAGCCAGCCTGCACAGCAACTCCAGTGCCATAACATTTGTGGGATCCAGGCCAAGATCTTGTGTGTGTTTGGGGCCTTGTTTGTTGTCCATATGTGTGTGTATCTGTGTGTGTGTGTGTTTGTGTGGTACCTGTGAGTGTGTGAAGGATACCTGTGTGAGTGTGTGTGTGAGGGGTGTCTGTGTGTGTGTGGTACCTGTGAGTGTGTGCAGGCAGGATGGTGCGGTGGTCTCTGGTGGTCTGCTGCAGTTGTCTGCAGGCTTTCTCCAGCTGCCTCTGCAGCTCCTGAGTCTTCTTCTGCAGTCGGGAGGCCGTCTCCGAGCAACGCTTACTGACACACGGAACATCCGAGCCCTCCGCTGACGAGTCTGGACACACACATACATACACATAATCATCAACTCCAACCACTACAGCACGCAACCTGCAAGACTCACCACAACATGGGCTCGAATTCAGTCAACACAACCACCAG
>NC_055967.1:22848720-23018720 GCF_018492685.1 Alosa sapidissima
TGCTATCGTGCCATCCCACCTCCTGCTGCTGCTGCTGCCAGCTCTGCTGGGCCGAGGCCAGGTTGCTCTGGAGATGCTCCTGCTGCTCCGCCTCCCACTGGCTCCTGAGGCGCGACAGCTCCCCCTGGTGCTCACTCTGCAGCTCTGCACGCAGCTGCTCCACAGCACGCTCACTCGCCTGCTGCCTCTTACTCTGAGGGAGAGGGAGAGAGAGAGAGAGAGAGAGAGAGAGAGAGAGAGAGAGAGAGAGAGAGAGAGAGAGAGAGAGAGAGAGAGAGAGAGAGAGAGAGAGAGAGAGGGAGAGGGAGAAAGGGAGGGAGAGAGAGAGGAGAAGGAGGAGAAGGGAGAGGGAGAGAGATTTCAAGGTCGCTCTGCCATATCTCTATCAGCCAAGGAGTCCTTGGCCTGAAAAATGTGGAAGACATCTGGTAGGATGATATATATGGTACATAGTACTGAGCATAGAGCGTTGGGTGGCCACATACCTCCTCCTCCTCCAGCCGGTCTTTCTCCTTACAGATGGAGATGTAGCACTCCTGTACTGCAACCATCTCCCCCTGCAGCTCACACAGCTTAGACCTGCACACACACACACACACACACACACACACACACACATGACTCCCCTGCACCCAAGACAGCGTTAAGGGATATCTTTATTGCAGCTAGTGGACTCACTCTAGGGCCTGGGTCTGCTGCTGGTGTTGGGTCCTCAGCTCCTCCATCTGAGCCTGGTGCTCCTGGGTCAGCTCCGAACTCACACGCTTCACCACGTCGTCACGGAACTGCTGCTGCGTCCGCTCATACCTACACACACAACCTTGCATTAGGCAGATGTCATTGCATCAGCAGGGAGCTTTCCTCCCCTGGTCTCTGGGACACACACACGCAGAGAGAGAGAGAGGCAGAGAGAGAGAGAGAGGCAGAGAGAGGCAGAGAGAGAGAGAGAGAGGCAGAGAGAGGCAGAGAGAGAGAGAGGCAGAGAGAGAGGCAGAGAGAGAGAGAGAGAGAGAGGCAGAGAGAGAGAGAGAGAGAGGCAGAGAGAGGCAGAGAGAGAGAGAGGCAGAGAGAGAGGCAGAGAGAGAGAGAGAGAGAGAGAGCATCTGGCCAATCATAGTAAACTAATGAGCAGACACAGGGCCAAGCCCAGGGGTCCTGTTGAAAGTTGTGAGGTGTCAGGGGCATCAGCAACACCTCCCTCTGAACACCTCCCTCCGAACACCTCCCTCCGAACACCTCCCTCTGCTCCCCCTGGATACCTCCCCCTGCTCCCCCTGGATACCTCCCCCTGAACACCTCCCTCTGCTCCCCCTGGATACCTCCCCCTGAACACCTCCCTCTGCTCCCCCTGAACAACTCCCCCTGCTCCATCTGGATACCTCCCTCCGAACACCTCCCTCCGAACACCTCCCTCTGCTCCCCCTGGATACCTCCCCCTGGATACCTCCCTCTGCTCCCCCTGGATACCTCCCCCTGCTCCATCTGTACCCCCCTCCTCCTCCTCACCGCTCCTCTGCCTCCTGCTTCTCCTGGTCCAGCTCCTGGATCATCTCCCTCATCTTGGAGCACAGCTCAGAGTTGGCCGCCTTCACCTTCTCCTCGCTCTGCTTCAGCTCCGCATTACGCCTCTCCAAGACCTGCACACACAAACACACACACACACAAAACCATACACATACACACACACACACACACACACACACAGGCATGCGCACGCACACACAAAGGCATTTTTACAACATACTCACAAACCAATACAGCATTCTTCCATTTACTTACAAATAAATAGACGGATACAGACAGGCTACACACAGAGGTGAGTGTGGCGGGGTTGACCTCTGACCTCCACTCTGTCCTGCAGGTGCTGCCGCTCCTCCTGCAGCAGAGTTAGATCTGAGGAGGACGCTGCTGCTGCTCCCGCAGGCTTCTGGAGGCTTCCGTCTCCCTTCTACAGGAAACACACGCAGGAGATGCTATGATGAGTTGGACACTCACACACACACACACACACACACACACACACACACACACACACACACACACACACACACACACACACACACACAGGACAAACCACGATGAGACTATATTACTGTAGGGCACACAGGCCATCTGACCAATCAAAGCCTCTCTACAGGCCATCTGACCAATCACAGCCTCTCTACAGGCCATCTGACCAATCAGGCCACCTGAGACTTCAAATACCAATCAAAGCCTCTGGTCTCTACAGGAAATCTACTGTAAAGGCATGTGAAGCTGCAAGACACACACACACACACACACACACACACACACACACACACACACACACACACCCCACAATGAGACTTTATTACTGTAGGGCACACAGGCCATCTGACCAATCAAAGCCTCTCTACAGGCCATCTGAACAATTTCAGCCTCTCTACAGGCCATCTGACCAATCAGGCCACCTGAGACTTCAAATACCAATCAAAGCCTCTGGTCTCTACAGGAAATCTACTGTAAAGGCATGTGAAGCTGCAAGACACACACACACACACACACACACACACACATAAACAAAGCTAAAAGATTTACACTCCAGCCATGTGCCAATGTGCAATTCTAAGGGCTTTGCAGTACCCTCTCTCTCTCTCTCATACACACACACACACACACACACACACACACACGCTCACCGGTGAGGTGCTGGTGCTGGAGTGTGTGTGCGCGCTGTGCTGCTGCAGCTGCTCCTGGGTGACGTGCAGGTCGTGCTGCAGGTCAGAGATACGCTGGCGCTTGTCCTTCAGGCTGGCCAGACAGCGCTGCAGCTCCGCCCGCAGCTCCCGCACCACCTCACTCGGCTCCACACCCTCACCCTGCGCCGGGGTGCTGAGGAGGGGCAACAGAACACAACACACAGGGGCAGAGGGGGTATTTCAGCCAGTAAGGTACACAATATGAACGTACTACTTAAGTGAGTAGCAAACGATCATTGTTTTGTGTGTGTGTGTGTGTGTGTGTGTGTGTGTGTGTGTGTGTGTGTGTAGAGTGGCATGTTCCTGGTACCTGTGCATGCGTGTGTGTGTATGTGTGTGTGTTTGTGTTGGGGGGGTGTTCCTGGTACCTGTGCATGCATGCGTGTCTGTGTGTGTGTGTGTGTGTGTTGGGGGAGTGGTCCTGGTACCTGTGCATGCATGTTTTTTTCCAGTTGACCTTCTTGATGCCCAGCTCTGCGTAGGAGTCGGACAGCTGGTTGTCCCAGTCGCCCCTGCTGTCCAGGGACACCACCCCTAGCTTCACTGCAGACTCATACAGCCGGATCTGATCCTTCAGTTCACTCAGCTCCTCCTGACACACACACACACACACACACAGAGTTAATGAGAAATCTGGATCAACACACACACACACACATCAATTTTCACTGCTAATGAGAAATCTGCATCTATGGGGCCCTGATTATGGGCTCACATTCACACACCAAACCACCACAGCAATGCACACACACACACACACACACACACACACACACATGCTCAGTAGCGCGCGCACGCACACACACGCACACACGCACACACACACACACAGCCCCACCTGCAGTGCTTTGTTCATCTCCTCGCTCATGCTCTTGGCAGACTGGGCCTGCTGCAGTCTCATCTGCATCTGACTCATCTCCTGCACCGAGCCTGCACACACACACACACACGGACAAATGTGCGCGCACAGACACACACACAGATTAATACACAAATAAATAAAATAACACAGGCACACACACATACACACACAGATTAATATGCACAGATTAATATGAACACATTTATATACATTCACAAAAAGGTTGTAGTTGAAGACATTCTATCATTGATCTCTTCTTTTAACAGTCCAACAAACCCCAAAAAGTATCTAGTTATCTAGCTGCTAACAGACGTATTGTAGTGTTTTTATCTGACTCTGTGGAGGAACCCCAAAACGCATCTAGTTATCTAGCTGCTAAAAGACGTATTGTAGTGGTTTTTATATGACGCTGTGGAGGAACCCCAAAACGTTTTTCTTTGAAGTCTTTTCTCAAGATTTCATTTGCGTTCTCTGATTCCGTTTCCCCAGAAATTTGATGATGGCATTATTAAAGGA
Organism: Alosa sapidissima; assembly: GCF_018492685.1. Taxonomy (NCBI): domain Eukaryota; kingdom Metazoa; phylum Chordata; class Actinopteri; order Clupeiformes; family Clupeidae; genus Alosa; species Alosa sapidissima. The sequence continues at coordinate 22,852,819 of NC_055967.1, forward strand.
AAATTCCGGTATTTAGCACTTGGAGTCCCTTTTCTGGTTTGTTTTGGATGAACTAGAGTGGTGGGCATCGAAATTTTGACGATTGGTCCTGTCTCGACTTTTCTGACTAATTTTGAATCGCCTTTGACTACTTTAGAGTGGCTGCAACAGGCATGCAAACATGTCCTAAAACAACCCTTAACATTCTTTTTCAAAACTGTGCAACTCACCGAATGGTTAGCGGTGTTCGTTGATGTTCCAAAAACAAGTAGCATAGCGAAATACAGTTTCTGTCGTGTTTTATTTGGCATTTTGGAAAATCCCATTGATTTCTGTTGGAAGACTCATTGCACGTTGATATTACTGCGCCACCGTCTACACTTCAGGCTCAAATATTGAGCGGAAGTTTATACGCGGTTGTGGTGTCTGAAAAAAATAGTTCCACAATAGCAAATAAGACAGCTGGAAATCATACATTGCGCTGATGTATTTGATTTTAATAATCAGCGACATGTTTGTGCATGCCTGTAGGCAGCCACTCTGAAGCAGTAAAGGCGATTCAAAACGAGTCAGAAAAGTCGAGACAGGACCAATCGTCAAAATTTCGGTGTCCACCACTCTATTTCATCCAAAACAAACCAGAAAAGGGACTCAAAATGCTAAATACCGGAATTTTTCTTTAAGACTTCACATTTGATGATTGATTGATTCTCCAACCTCTCACATTCACAGAGCAGCTAATCCTTTTTAACGGAACAGTCCAGGATTCTGATGAAAGGGAGCTCTCCTTCCTTGTGTCTTTAACATCCTTTTTCCTTCACTGCGCACAGACACACACACACACACACACACACACACACACACACACTTTCCTTCACTGCACTCTGTCTACTTGTGTCTTTAACGTCCTTTCTTCTTCCATGAACCCACATCCTCATCTTTGCATTTGCATGAATGCAGATGACTAATATATCTAAAATGGAAGTGTGTTTTTATTTGTGTTAATCTACCTCTTTTTTAAAATGTGCTTGCGAGAGGCAGAACAGTGTGTGTGTGTGTGTGAGGCAGAAGTAGGCCAGAGAGAGAAAGAAAGAAGAAAGAAAGAAAGAAAGAAAGAAAGAAAGAAAGAAAGAAAGAGAGAGAGAGGCCCACAGCTCCTCCCTCACTCAACAGCACCACAGAGTGAGAGTGAAAGACCACTGACCCGTGTGTGTGTGTCTGTGTGGACACATAAATAAACAAACATGAATAAACATGCACAAACATCACACACACACACACACACACACACACACACACACACACCTGGGCTAATTAAAACATATACAGTATTTTCTCTTTCTCTCAGTCCAAAGAACCACAGGCCTGAAGGCACAATGGTGCACATGCATCTGTGTACACCCACACATACACACAAAACCAAACACTCATCTCTCTAGCCTCTAACAAACACACACAAAGAGAGAGAGACAAACACTCAGACATACATATGCATTAACACGTAAAAATCACATTTATCTCCAGCATCTCTTCCACCCCCCACCCCCACCCCACCCCACCCACACACACGCGGGCACACACACACACACACCTGTGTGCAGCAGCTTGGCACACTGCTTCTGGCTGTCCTCCAGGCGCTGTGTGAGGGCGTTGATGACGGAGGCTCTCTCCACCTGCTCCTCCTCACGCTGACGCTCCAGCTGACGCACCTGCTCACGCAGCCGCTGGCCCAGCTCCGTCTGACACACACACACACACACACACACACACACACACACAGTCAGCGAGAGTCAGATATGCACACACACACACAGTCAGATATACACACAGAAACACATTAATATATAGACAAGATATATATCCTGCAGTATCTGTGTGTGTATGTGCATCTCACCTGTTTCTACAGGGCCTGTGTGTGTGTGTGTGTGTGTGTGTGTGTGTGTGTGTGTGTGTCTTACCTGTTCCTGCAGGGCATGTGTGTGTGAGTCGAGCATCTGCTGCAGGCTGAGCACCCTGGCTTCGTGCTGTTCCCGGAATGCGTGTGTGTCTCGGTCATGCTGCTCTCGGACGCGGGTGAGTGTGTCTGAGCGACACATCTCCATCATCTGCTGCTGCATGCTGTCCACCGCCGCCTCGGCCACACACAGCTTCTTCTGGCTCTACCCCCACACACACACACACAAAGTACACACACACACACATAAGTACATACACACGTGCACGCACACACACAAGTACACACACACACATGCATGCACGTAAGTACACACACACACACACACACACATGCACGCACGCACACACACACACACGTAAGGACACATACACATGCACGCCGCAGGAAATATGTTAGTTAAGGTGTCTGACTGGGGAGAGGGGCATACTGGGCTATGTAGCCTATAATATTATATTATTATATTGTTATATAAACTATTGATGTAAAAAACTGTATTTCTGATTATTTATTCATGACAGCACACATTATGCAGATATTATAGACTAGGTGCTGTTACTATTAAGCTACATTAAGCTCCAACAGCTCGTTCTACCTCTTTCTGTCTCTTACTGCTTCAGCTGTCAGCAGCACTGGTTGAAGCCTGGAAATATTGTAAACAAATTAGCCGAATGGGCTACCTCATCATAGACCATTCAGTTTCCCCACGTGTGTTTAAGTTTCAAAGTGATACTTTTTCTCCTTGGGACAGGCCTTTTAGAGTCTGGGGAAAGATTTTTCCATTTATATGGGGATTGAGATGATAAGAACTTAGCAGAGTCGACTTGAATGCAACGGTTTTGAACAGAGTGCTCATGTGCATGTACAGTATGCATGTGTTTCTGACTGTGCGTGTATGTATGCGTGTACTGTATGTGTGTGTGTGTGTGTTTGTGTATATGTGTGTGCATGTGCGCGCGAGCACACTTGTGTGTGTGTGTGTTTCTGACTGTGCATGTAAGAGTGAGTGTGTGTGTGTGTGTATATGTGTGTTACCTCCTGGTCTCTCTCGGTGAGGGTGTGTATCTGTCGCTCCAGGGCGGTGACGCTGGCCTGCAGCTGAGCCTCTCTGCTCTGAGTCTCCTCCAGCACACGAGACGACTCCTTCAAAGACACTGCCAGACCCTCCTTCTCATCTACACGCACACACACACACCCATACATGCAGTCAGAAACACACATATGTATGCAAGGAAGGTATTTCTTTTTCCTGTACGTGTGTTTGTGTGCATTTTTGCATTTTTGTTACCCTTGACGATGGCGAGCTGGTGCTCCAGGAAGCGGATGCTGCGTTTGCTGTCCTCCATCTTGCGCTCAAGCTCCTCCAGCTGTCTGTTCTGGGCCTGATGCAGCACCTGCAGCTGCGCCAACTGCTGGCCCTCCAGCGTGTCTGCACACACGCACACAAACACAAACACACACACACACACAAACAAGATGACAAAGTGAGATGTTTGTGGAGAGAACAGAGACAGGCTGGTCTGGGGCTGAGGCCCACTGAGAGCCCACTGAGGGGTCACTCACTCTGTCTGGAGTCCAGAAAGTCCCGCTGCAGCTGCTCTAGGTGGCCGTTCGGGAGGTGGCCTTTCGGGAGGTGGCCGTTCGGAAGGTGCCCGTTCGGGAGGTGGCCGTTCGGGAGGTGCCCGTTCGGGAGGTGGCCGTTCGGGAGGTGGCCGTTCGGGAGGTGCCCGTTCTGATGCCCCTCTGGGCTGAACATCTGGGAGGGCTGGCGGGGCTGGAAAGTGGCCTTATGGTGATTGGGCATCTTCTCTGCTGTCCCACCATTGTCCACATTCTACACACACAGTTACAAAGGAACAGTAGAATCGTATGTTATGGTGAAGCCCAGTAACTAAAACTCATAGTTCCCCTAACGTGAAACTTGAAAGTGGTTCCTGTATTAGGTTCCCTAACCTGAAACTGGTTCCTTTATTAAATCCCCTAACCTGAAAAGGTTACTGTAGTTCCATCTTCCCAAACCTGAAAAGGTTCCTGTATTAGATTACCTGACCTGAAAGTGATTTCTGTATTAGATACCCTAACCTGAAAAGGTTCAGGTAGTCCCAGTTCCCCTAACTTGAAAGTGGTTCCTGTATTAGATCCCCTAACCTGGAAGTGGTTCCTGTACTGGTTGTAGTTCTGCTGGTCGTTTGGGTGCGGTTCCTGCTCGTATCCCTTGTCTATGGAGAAGTCGTTGGTGCAGGAGGACTCCTCAGGCCCCGTGCTGGAGTAGGGGTACCCCTGAACGCCCCCCTGGCCCAGTGGGCCGGGGCCGTTCTCATAGCTGTAGTCCTGATGGTACGAGCCCTCGTCCTCATAGTTCTGCGGGGAAAAGTAGAGCGGCACTTTACACACCAGCACACACACACCAGCACAGTGCTGTCAGGGCGAGCTGTACTTTACACACCATCATAAGCCTAAAACAGGGGGTGGGGAACCTTAGTTTGATCTGGCCCCCGGGGCAAATTGGCCAAATCCGAAAAAAAAAAAGTGCAGCCCGAAAAGGTTCCCCACCCCTGGCCTAAAGCCAATACATCATTTTTGATTTTATAGTTGGGATTTTTGTCCCGTTTTGATGACCAAAGTATTTTCAGCCAGACTTACAAACAACCCAACAAACAATCCAATTTCCACACAACAACAATGTTCCAACCAGTCAGAGAGACACAAAGTGTTCAAAGTAAGATTTAGACATATAAAACACATAAATAGAGATAGGTTTGAAAAACTCACATCCTCAGTGAGAGCTGGGGGTCTCTGATTGGTCCATTCAGTTTGCCCGTTCCAGGCGTGCTGAGGTCTGAAGCACAGAGAGAAATGAATGCAGCCTCACTCACACAAACACACACACACAAACACACACTAGACGCACATCAGACATACACACACTAGACACACTCACACAAAAACACACCAGACACACTGATACCAGACCAAGACACACACACACACACACACACACATCAGACACACCACACACTAGACACACACCAGACGCACATTAGACATACACACACTAGACACACTCAGACAAAAACACACCAGACACACTCATACCAGACCAAGACACACACACGCACATCAGACACACCACACACTAGACACACTCACACAAAAGCACACCAGATACACTCATACCAGACCCAGACACACACATGCACACGCACACACACATACCAGACCAAGACACACACACGCACATCAGACACACCACACACTAGACACACTCACACAAAAGCACATCAGACACACACAAACATCAGACACAGACACACACAAACATCAGACACAGACACACACACAAACATCAGACACAGACACACACACACACACACACAAACATCAGACACAGACACACACACACACACACACACACACACACACACATCAGACACACACAAACATCAGACACACACAAACATCAGACACAGACACACACACAGACACACACAGACACACACACACACACACACACACACAGACACACACACCAAACACCAGTGGAGGGACAGGGCAACAGGACACTAGTAGTAACACAGGAGTGTTCATTAGTTCAAAAGACTGTGGAACTGAGTCAAAGACCACAAGTTACGCTTCCTTATACAACTCTTCCCCTGACACACTTCGCTCTCCGCCTGACGGACACATGGCGAGAGCCAGTTAGGCATGTTTGCAGGAAACGGATCACACAACCCTGCAGCGGTGCCAAGGCCTTAGGGCTGAATGTTGTGTTATGTACCTGTTGCCATTGCCATGGTTACTGCAGGGCGAGTCGTTGAGCTCGGGGGAGGAGTCACGGCTGTCCTCTAGCATGTCATCTGGGAGGTCCGTCAGGAGCTTGTGGAGCTGTAAAGAGCGCGCACACGCACACACACACACACACACACACACACACACATACATATGAAAGAAGAAAGAATATTCCACATCTTCAAAAAGGGCATGGTCAATATTGACTCATAACAGAATGCATTATAATGTAAAATGGTTAATACCATGGAACGAGCAACTTCTCAGAAACAACACACACACTGCCTCTCAGAAACATCACACACATACTGCCTCTCAGAAACAACACACACACTGCCTCTCAAGACACATCACACACATACTGCTTCTGAGAAATAACACACACATACTGCCTCTGAGACACTTTTAAGCAAGTAATGTGCTAACCTGTTGCATAGCAGCAAGTACTGTGCTAACCTGTTGCATAGCCGCAAGTACTGTGCTAACCTGTTGCATAGCAGCAAGACAGAGTGTCATGTTCACCATAGCAACGGCCAGAAAAGATCCTAAACAAACGCAATCAAAACACCCAGACAACACACACAGCTCTCCAGACCCCTCACTCCGTCAGAGCCAGGCGTGAAGCAGCTACCCCACCCCGCCTCAACCCTCCCACCCCCCGACACACAAACACACACACAGCTCCCACTCCAAAGCGTTAATCTCAGACCCCTCACTCTGTCAGACTGTCAGAGCCAGGCGTGGAGCAGCCCCCCACCCCGACACACACACACACACACACACACACACACACACAGGATGCTGAGCTGAGACCAGAACCAGATCAGACTGAGGCCACAATGAGACTGACTAACTTACTTCCCATAGAGACTTCCGGATGAGAAGCACCTCCCGCACGGACTCCTCCACCAGAGCCGAGCCTCCCGGCACACGCATTCACCCACCGGCTGTGAGGGGGCAGAGCGAGCTGCACGGCGTGGTGAGGCGGCGGGCGCAGAGTGGCAGGCAGAGCGGCGAGAGCAGACCAGACTGGCACTCATGCGCAGCAGGCAGCATGAGTGGCGGCCGGTGCGCTAAATCCGCTCATGTGTGTATTGTTTGGGTCCAGCCGTACACCCCACTGGGCAGGGCAGGTCAGACCATACATTGGTGTTAACTGGAGCAGAAAGAGCTCTGATTAAACACAACACTTCCGGTTCCCACCAGAGCCTTTGGTTGCCATACATACCACAGCTTCCAGAAAACACTCACACAACTTCATATACCGTAACTGTTTAAAAACACAGCTACCAACAGAGTCCTTCAGTTTGCCACTTTAGATGGGCCAAGTCGGGTGCCATGTATATTCAGTTGTAAGCTATTTTTCAGTGTAGGTGTCCACAGATAAGCGAAGCCCAGGAGAGAGCAGCTAAGTTTCCCAGGAGAGAGTAGCTAAGTTTCCCAGGAGAGAGCAGCGAAGTTGAGTTTCCCGGATGAGTTGTGCTCCACATGTGAGAGTGAACAGAATGTGGGACAGGAGAGAGAGAGAGAGAGAGAGAGAGAGAGAGAGAGAGAGAGAGAGAGAGAGAGAGAGAGAGAGAGAGAGAGAGAGAGAGAGAGAGAGAGAGAGAGAGAGAGAGAGAGAGAGAGAGAGAGAGAGAGAGAGAGAGAGAAAGAAAGAGCAGAAACACGCCCACCAGCCTGCAGTCCTACTCCACCAATAACAGTGCAGGTCCAGAAGTGCAGCTCAGCAACATTACCAGTGAATGAGTCACAGCACGGCTCTACCAGGCTGGTTTCACTGCTGTTTTAAACACATACACACACCTCCACCCTCTGGGGGGTCTCTCTCTCTCTCACCTGTATTATTATTAACACAAGGCGGAAGGCTGTCAGTGGCCCAGCATCGGCCCCAAAACACAACAGATGGGCAAAAAAAAAGAGCTTAAACAAAACAGATGGGCAAAGAGGGGATAAGGTGACATAATAACTGTTTACTGAACAATTCCGCAATTATGGACCATACTGCTAGTCCAAGGCCAAGATCTGTTTCACAAAAACCTCCCTAGATCTACCTCCCAGCTCCAGTCTGCGTCTACGCTAAACCACTACATGCGTCTGGATTGCTGCAAGGGCACACATGAACTCCAAGTTGAGAGTTTAAGCGCACCCACCTCCTGCTCTCTGGCGTAGTCCTCCGGATCGTACTCCTCCTCCTCATGCTGGGTCTGCAGCGCGTTGCTGTCGAAGTCTATAGACATGATGGGTGCTGAGGATGCACCTCTTCAACCGAGTGCCTGAGTATGACAGGGAGACGTGTCAGCTGCCTGACTAACAACAGCTCTATGTACACACCAACAGTAGCTGTCTACTGCTAACATGCATGTCTTGGCCTGGAGGTTTGAGTCCAAGTCCAGCAAATAAATGTACGAGCAAACTGTCCTAGCTATTAACTGCCCTGTCGCTAGCTGACAAAAAAACTTAGTAAGTTACATTCAACACAACTGGCAACATGCGGTATGTTACAACGACAAATGAGTTATAAGAGAGTCCAAAAAATAGATTCTTAAAACTTCACACTGTCTTGTTAACTAACTAAAGTTCATCGTCAACGTTTAAAGTTAGCATCTACGTTAACTTGAATTCTAACTTAGGAGGACAACTGGCCATGTTTCTATCAGAACTAAGATGATAAAAGACAAAGTTATGCATGGCTCTTACATTTGCTTTTTGAATGTCTTGGCAACAATAACTTAGCAAGCTAATTGAGTTTAGTAGTGACAGAGACCTTTTGTAACGTTACTAAACCAGCAAATCAATGAAATCCTATGCCAACTCGGCTCGGCTCAGCTCACGTTAGTTAACGATGGCTCATTCATGCATGCTATCGATAGTAAACGTATCCACCAGGAAGTCATAACACAGGTAACGTTAACATTAGATACTCACCACGACCACAGTAAAATCCACTTTGTTTCACTAGGCACGTTGTCTAAGATAAATAACATTAGCAGCGCTACAATATGGAAGATAGTAGCGTTCGCCTGCCAATAGACTGGTTAAATGTCGTTAGCTTAGTAAAGTGCAATGCTAACGTTGAGTTCACGTTACCACCATAGCAACCAAAGGGAGCGTTGCATTTTCTACGGTGCCTGTTCATAGACGGTTAAGATACGTGGTTGCAGTAGACGTAAGACATATCATTGCATTTCACTTAACCACACAACCGTTATTTTCAGACCAAACTCCAGAGTCGTCGTAGTTTCCATAAAATGGTTTTGTAGTCATGCGTCTCCAAAGCTGGCGCCTAAACCGGCGGCAACTTTTCCGCTCATCTGATTGGGTGACAGACAAGAATGGGCGTGCTAATGTCATGAAACAACAACGCCCCCTCACAGCTGGTCTTGAAGGGAACCGGAGGATGTCAGCTCGATAACAGAGCTCGTACAAAACCTACTCTGTATGGTTTGCTCGCCTTTCTTAAATAAGACTAGCACTGACATTAGAACGAATAATTGTAATTCGAAGTGGTATTACTGGTATTCTATACATTGATAAGGCCATACCTAAATGGTGATACCGCATTCTATGCATTCACACACACACACACAAGTAAAATCTGGACCAAAAAAAAACACGAGAAAAGCAAGTTCAATAGAAGCATCATGGGCATCATTTATTACATTTTTTCCCAACAAAACAAAAGAACAGGGACAGCGTTACAATGTAACAGAGACACTGTTTTTTTCCTCTCAGCAAAAACAAGGAGTGCCAGTAATTACTCGCTCTATGCAGACATCAGTGGTGTATCTGATCACAGCCCAGAGCCCCACACTGAGCCCGGGAGAACATGCTGTCTGTGACGGCCAAAGTGCTAACCAGAGAAATTATTCCATGGAAATAATGTTTATCGCTTATCAAACAATGACGTAAATTAACTTGAGTAAAATGAACCATGACCACAAGTCAGTAATCTGAATCAGTTTACCTCTCCCAACAGATATCATTGCTGCTTGAGCAACAACTGACAATGGGGACATCTGGACAGAGGATAAGAGTCTGGTTGTTGTTGTTGTTGTTGATGGGTTTTTTTTTGTCTTTTATGGTGTGCCTTGGATTCAGTGCTTAGCCCCAAGTGAAAGCAGCAGCCTCACACAGATTAGCCAGAACACACACACACTCACACACCATCAACCAGCTAGGAGGTGCCACATGACTTGACAGTAGTATTTTGCCCTCGACCGTCCATGGTTGCAAAAGGTGTGACAGGTTGCCAGGTGATCATTGCGCCCGTCAAGCCAGCTTGCTGACAATGGCTTGGTTGAGAGAATTGAGCTGATTGGTCCATTTGTCTAAAGCTGTGTAGCGGGCTCCGCCTCTCTTCTGATGGTCCAGCTCCAAGAGTTGGTTGACCTGGTCAATGCGGCCATTGATCGTACTGGAAGAACAAATCAAACAAACAAAAAAATCACTGAGGTGTTATCTAATATTGTAACCAGGCTAAAGAGCATTAATATCTTTACTTAAAGGAATTATCCTAATTGTCCGTAGGAGTCGATTGCCGAGTGTGGAGTAACACGCTCTGGAAATTCACAATTTCGTCGCCGTTTAAAAAAAAAAAAAAAAAAAATAGTCCAGTATTTCTTTCGAAATTGAAATGAAGTTGTATGCAACAGCAAACCCTAGCTTACTAACAGGTTGGAATTTTGAAATGTCACGTGACGTGAGCGTGTTACTCCACACTCGGCAATCGACTCCTACGGACTTCCCCCTAAAGATGCCAGCTGCAGCAGCAACATTTCCGGAAAGGTACTGGCTTGATGAAATTCATTCTGGATTCTCTATCCGACCACATAAAGACCTCGGGATACTTCGGTTTGGCTTTAGGGAGCCTCTACTCACTACCACGTAAGTGTAATGTTTTTTAGAACTGTAGAAGAGGTATAAAAATAGCGTTTTGTAGCGGCGAAATGACATGCCCGGGTCACTTCCAGGCTAACGAGTTTTGACTAAAAACGGTAAAATCAAACTCTCAAAACACATCCGAATGACATGATTTTGATGTCAACTCAACGTATGTACTCCCAATAATCCGTAAATTGATCTAAAGTGCATTTTACTCCGATAATTCCTTTAAAGGCTAACATGAAAATACAATAGAGTAAAAAAAATGTTGCCACAATTACTGGGACTATCCTTTCTACTTGGTGCACTGTGAAGGACCGTGATCTTAACTGTGGAGATAAAACACTTACTTGTCTAATATGCACTGAACAAGCAAGCTTTCCACGTCTGCTACATCAATGTTCAATTCCTTGGAGAGAAAAACAGATCGAGAAAAATATTAAAACCTCTTCTCAATTAATATAGGGGGTCAGAAAACAAGCGTTTAGATTAATACATTAATATACCAGTTGTAATCTGCCCTTACCTTCGAGATGAAAGGTATGTGTATTCTAGTGTAAGGCTTAATTAACTTGATGAGCACTTGTGTCCTGATATTCCTCAATAATTCTGCAAGAGGAAGGAGAGACACATGACAAGTTAAGAAACATCCATCATGCAACAGGACAGCACACTGCTACCACTGCTTAGAGATATCAACCTACTTTAGACGACAGGTCTTCTTTCTCACCAGGTCAGGTTCTTTTATCTCAGAAAACAAATGTTTTCAAGACTAAAAACAATGCTATCTAATTTTAAATGTACTTAAACATAAACCAATGTACATGCATAAAAAATGGGTATTGGGAAATATCCTGTTTCTATGGTAAATCTGAAAACACACATCTTTTTGTAACGTTATTTGTTATTTTTTAAATGTATTTGTCATGTCTTGATGTCATGGGCACGCTGGCGACTACGCCGCTCCATTCGGCATCTTTTGTCTTGTTGTTATGTGTCTTGTTTGTGGAGCGCTTTGGGTTGCACCATGTGCATGTTAAATGCGCTTTAAAAATAAAACTGACTTGACTTGACATCTTTAACAGTAGTTTGAAGACCAATTTCAATACATGTAAAATTTGAGGTGGTGTGCAATGGCTCATGTACAATGAAATCATCAGTGTGAAAACAAAGAGCTGCTTGCCTTCAATGTGCTCTCTTATGAAGGGGTCGTCCATTATGTTACTGTGGTTTGTCTTCAGGATCTTCTCAAACTCTGTGATGTCATTATTCTGGTAGGCACTGACATAAAATACATTTCATTCAACATCATGTCATTGGATGGCAGCTGATAGTCAAGGTTGCAATGCACAAAGTACACAACACATCACAAAGTAAGGAGCTAGAGTATATACCGCTATTAACAGCACATCATAAAGTAAGGAGCTATATACCGCTATTAACAGCACATACAAGTCCCAGATAGGCTTCAGGCTGAAGTCAGGTACTAGTGGATCCTTACCTTACCAAATTTGTCATGGCGAGAATTTCAGGGTCATTTTTGTATGGTTTTGCCTAAAGAAAGAGAAACACATACGTTGGACAGAGGAAACACAGCACTCATCTCGCTCCTGATGTCCACACTCCACAGATTGGTTTTGTTACGTTGGTCCTCATTTCCGTTGCGTTCATTTATTCAAATAAATCACTAGTTTTCAAGTCATGACAACACAACCTCTATTGTAAACACATCTTGATGGTTTACCTCCTGCGAATCGAAGGGGTTGATGCCTGACTTCATCAGCATGTTGGCCAACACCAGGTACTTCAGACAGGTGGTCCGCCGCGGGCTTCCCGACTCGTCGTAGTTCTTGAACGCCTCGAAGAAGTCGGTGTGAGCCTTCTCAAACTCACCCTCTCTCAGGTGCATCTTACCTCCACACTCTGGAGAAATGCACAAAGCAAGATTATTTACATGAAATCGATAAATAAATACTGATATGCAAATAATAAAAATGATGGCGTTTTGAGCCTATAGCGTCTTTGACTCTGATGAAGATGCTATCGCATCGAAATATTAGTCACCAGCACCAGTAAAAACTCGCTATAACTAATCATGTGCTCCGGTCCGGTCCTTCTTCTGGGTTCAGTCTTATGAAGTGGCCCGAAAGTTGTGACTGGTCTTAAAGTGGCGCTTGAGCTCTGCTGTCATTGTGGGTGTAGATACTAGTCTAAGCAGTGGTGAAAGATAAGAGTTTGTTGATTTTTTGGAAAGTCATAATGGTTAATCATTGTGTTTGTGCTGGTTGCACTAATTCCAGCCTGTCAGGACATCACATCCACCACTTTCCAAGGGTTTTTTTGCTTGGGTGTTTTGTGCAGGTAACCTAAATAGAGGGGGGCTTCACCGTCTCATCAGTCACAAAACATTTACACGGACATTAATATTCTGAGTATTGACCGCATTCAGAATAACACAATATTGCGAATATGGTGTTTACATGAGTTGTTAATATAATGTTCCATTCATATTCCCATTTACATGTCACACAGCATATTCTGACTTTATCAAAGTTCTAAACGTTCCTTCCGTGAATGTTTCGATTGTGTGCGTTCAGATACCTGTAAGTATTGCTACATTGTGTTTGTTACATATTCAGATAAACAGTTTGATGTTATTTGCCATGCCATGCTGCCCAACTGTCACAAAATATTATCAATATTCCAACAACTTCCGACTTTAAATGAAGGCAACCTACATGGATGTTTAATCAACAGCAAGTATGATTGCCAAAGCAGATTAAGCGATATCAAGATAATGTCAATAGACGCAGACACAGCGTTAGCCACCATTATCACGGAGTCACTCACCAAAACTGTACCTCACTGTTCCTACCTCACTTCCGTTTAGTGTAGGGTTTCTCAAGGGGGGGCGGTATCGCCCCCTGGGGGGCGTTCGTACAACCTAGGGGGGTGCTGGGAACGTGATTTTTTTTTTTTACATTTTAAACTTTCATGGTTTTCACATATTTTTGGTGCAAAAATAGGCTACCTGAAATAAATAGGCTATTTTCATTCATGGGTTTCTAACCCCTCTACCGTCCCAGCCACATTTTACTGTTTATCTATGCTCAGTGGTCATACAGTGCAGTTCGGGCCTGCACACGCCCGGACTCACGTCCCCAGCCCTGCTCGCTGTTGTTCTGCAGCTGCTCTGACCGTAGTCTCCACGTTGGAGACCGTTGCTAATCAAATACGAAATATGTATAGGCCTAAACAGGCCTCACGTGCGGATTCTGTTTTGTGATTGGTTGGATTGTTGCATATGTTGTTCACGTGATGTGCACTTGATTTTTGTCCATGATAAAATGACACGTCTTGTGCCCTTGTGCGGGGGGGGCAGAGGATCAAAGTAAGGTCAGGGGGGCATTTGCTCAAAAAAGGTTGAGAACCACTGGTTTAGTGGTTTAAAGATGCAGAATTTATTTTCTCACAATGTTGTTTCTTGCGAAGTTATCTTTTTTTTTCTTTCTGAGAATCTAGTTCCTTCATCATTTATCTACACTATGCTTTATAGGTGTTTCCAACCTGCAAGTGGCTCTTTAAGAAACACTGATATGAAACATGATATTTTCTGACATCTGCTCTTGGACCACTTGGGATAGCTTGCAGACAACCTCACTTTGAGAAACACTGCAATAGACCCATGTTCTCCTGTTTTTTCCTCATGCTGTAGACCCACGTTCTCCTGTTCTTTAGTCATGCTATAGACCCATGTTCTCCTGTTGTTTAGTTATGCTATAGACCCACGTTCTCCTATTCTTTCCTCATGCTGTAAATCTATGTTCTCCTGTTCTTTAGTCATCCTATAGACCCATGATCTCCTGATATTTAGTCATGCTATAGACCCTTGTTCTCCTGCTCTTCAGTCATGCTATAGACCCATGTTCTCCTGTTCTTTAGTCATGCTATAGACCCTTGTTCTCCTGTTCTTTAGTCATGCTGTACAGCCATGTTGTGAGGGTATGCGTACCTCTGATCACACCCATGATGAGTGGATGGGGGATAGCAGACTTGATGTGTAGGGACTGCTCATACAGGGCCTTGAGCTTCTTGTTGTTCTTCTGCGCCGTGTACATCTGGATCTCCAGCGCATAGATCTCCAGAAGCTGCGTGCCTTTCTTCAAGTCATCCTCTCCATCATCGGTCTAAAACCACACACACACACACACACAGTATAATCAGTCTAAAACTTCACAACAGCGCGCACACACACACAGCATCATCAATGTAAAGCCACACAGCAGCCTCAGTCTACAACCACACGACAGTGGTTTTGGGGGCAGCCGTGGCCTACTGATCACATCTGGTAAAAATGCCCTTTTCTTTAGGACACTACTTCTGTCATGTTTGTAGGCTTGCCTAGTGCCTACATCTCTGCTTGTATCTGCACTCCGTCGCAGCATATTAGCAGCTTTTCTCTTTCTCCTCTCCTACATCTTTTCATTAGTTATCTTTTCTTGGCTCTCTGCTTCAGCTGCCACAGCAGCACTGGTTGAAACCACTGGTTAATAGCTGGATAGCGAATATGTATGTTAATCATGCTGGTCGGCTGGTTAGTTTGCAACTCTAAATGTAACCGATATTTTCTCCCCTGGGTCTTGGAAAATACTTTTATACTAATACTAATCTATTGGGACTGAAGGAGCAAACAAACCAGTGATGATCTGATAGTAACAATTACGTTTGTCTAATGTTATCCACTTGACGTTCTAGAAGTAATTGACAAGCTGTAACGTTATAGCGTGCTAATAAAAAACAAACAAAAAAAAAACAGGTGTGTTCTAACATATAATTACCCAACTTGCCATAACTTCTCTGAAGTTTGGTCACCTCAATTGATGCTGATAGCACCAAACTTAACAGAGAATGCACTCAATTACAATTTTGGCGTGGTTCATGATGCCACCAGTGAACCAAATCCATGTGCGTGCGTGCGTGCTCACACACACACCCCCCAAAACTGCTTGAGTGGCCTGTGCACAGAGGGGAGGGGCGTGTCATCAGTCTAAAACCTCAAACACAGCATCATCTAAAACCATAAAACAGCACACATACACGGCTGAGCACAGAATCATCAGTCTAAAACCTTACAGCAGCACACACACAGCATCACCAGTCTAAAACCATAAAACAGCACACATACACACACACACGGCTGAGCACAGAATCATCAGTCTAAAACCTCACAGCAGCACACACACAGCATCATCAGTCTAAAACCATAAAACAGCACACATACACACACACACACACACGGCTGAGCACAGAATCATCAGTCTAAAACCTCACAGCAGCACACACACAGCATCACCAGTCTAAAACCTTACCAAAGCGCACACACAGAGAAGGCTGAGCACAGCATCATCAGTCTAAAACCTCACAACAGAACACACACAACAGGCTGAGTACAACATGCTGTCGACATCAGGCAGCAAAACTGGTTAAAAAAAAAGTTTTTATATCCGCTTATCTGCTAATAACACATCAAATGTCCACACTCTGGAGGGGGTGGGGGGGCAGAATATTCCACATTGCCTGCTTTCACTGGGCCTAGCAAAAAAGCTAGTACTACTAGCCTACAATCGCAGCCAGTCACTCATCTAAAATCTTCAGTGGTCTCTACCTCATAAGCAACGCATCTCATACCACGTTATTACCAGGCATGCCGATTATGAGCAGGGGCAGCGGAAAATGAAAGTAAGGGTCGATTGCACAGTCCAGGACAGGTTACTGGAAGCAGTATCGGGCGCACCGCCGCAGCAAACAACTTTTACAAATAACGAATCCCCATATCCATTCCGCTGCTGTCTGGGTGCCAAAAGCACGAAATACAAGGCACAGTGTAAAACGGAGGTCTTCTGATCCTATACATCTAACGAAAGAAATGGTTTCGTAACATGGTGGAGAATAGTGAATTTGCGCTTCAGTGCTGTAGCCTCTGAAAAATATTAGAGCTATGTGACAATCAGCCAGAATTTCCTCTAGTTGTAACAATAACAATTATTCATTAGAACTATTTTCGCTAAAACATTAAATATTTTAAAGAAGCCCTATGCAACAATTTTAGCAAAAATGACCTTAATTATGCAGGTTGAGTCTCGTTCTGATGGTTCTACAACACTTTTTGGGTCGTTTGGTGGGTGCTTCGTCACCCCCTAGTGCTTCTCCGCAGAAAAAACGAATATGCAATTTTCTGGTCCCGGACCGAAGAAATCCGGATGTAACTCGGCGGAAGGCCTCGAAAATGTAGTCAGATTGTAGTTTCTAAGAAGACTGCAAAACGGACTCCGACATGGCTTTGTTGCTGTTGAAATTGTAAGTAGCCTATCCTTGGGTGAACTTCGTTTTTGTAATGTGGTTTGATAGTCTCTTGAACAACGTGTTTGCTCGACCGTTTTATTGTGAGCCCTGTATATGTTTAGCTTGGTTTCTTGATGGCTAGCTCGCTAGCTAGTGGGGGTTTAGCGTAGCAGTCACTTGCTACCGAAGCTGCAGGGGGAGCTATGTCGTGAAAAATGTGAACCCAAATCAGGCGAAAACCCAGAAACAGCGAAGGAATAACCAGACTTGCATAGGGCTTCTTTAAGTTCAATGTACAGTGCGAGAAAAACAAAACACAATAACAATGTCACAATCAGGAATTATCTGAATAAGACGGTAGTTTCATTTTTGCACTATCTGGCTAACAGTCTTTAAAGTAAATAAGCTAAGTCACCTACACTGCATATGCATCAGTTCTAGGCTCAATTTCTTTTACAGGGAAATGTTTTTATGTTTTTGCCTATGTTAAATCAGGGTCTATAGAATTAGTGTGTGTATGGCTTGTGGGGGTGTGGCATCATGATGGTTGACCGATATCACGATGGAAAGCAACCATCACAATGGGCGATGACATCGTCCATCGGCCCAACCCTAGTCCACACATTACAAGAGACACAACAGAAGTGCAGGGTACGAGACAGCCTTCAGATGTTGCGTGACATGTTTGAACACCAGGCTTGCTCTTTTACCTGACATGACTGGTGCAGCTGCCTGAGAATTTTCTGGAGTTTGCCGAATTCCTCCCTCTCCAAATACAACTTTCCCAGCTAAAAAGACAGAAAAACACAGGACATTTGACATAACTGAGAAATGGATTTGACATAACTGAGAAATGATATGAATGTTACAATATAAATAGATAGCAGCTGTTATATTCAAGCACACTTGCTTCAATACCTTTGTGTTGGTTTTAAACCAAAGCCTGTCATTTTTGGCATCCTTCAGTGCTTCCAATGTTGTTTCATAAAACTCCTGGAGCAGATCCATCTGTGAAGACAGACCGAGAAGATTGTAAATGACGCCATTATTTATGCCCGTCTTTGACAATGGATATACATGTATTGGCTTTATTTCCTCAATATGTTTTTCATGTCCATACTTACTTGTTTAGAAGTGGAGATATAATCCAATATGGAGTTTATGGATTTCTCTGAGTAGTTCCTGGTGACGGCACTGCGAATATATGTCAGGAGCTGCTTGTATCGATTCATCATTTCAGGGAAGTTAGTCTGTGAAAAGAAAGAACAACTAAGATGAAAATGTACTCTCAGGTGTGCTGTTATAACAAGCAAGCAAGAAGTAAGCAAGAGTGAAACGTAAATTAATCCATTTATGCTGCCTCCGTTTCACGTAGCACAACGATGTGTTTATCCATACGCTTCATGATGTGAATCGCCACTTAGAGCAACATGTAACGAAACAGCACCAGGGTTTCACCACAAGCAACACCTCTGAGATGTATCTGCACAGTTGTGTGTGCACTTACCAGCTTAAAATTGATCTTGATCATCTGTTTCAGTGCTTTGAATCCCCATTCACCCTTCTCGCCCTCAAGTTCAAGCACCTGATGGACAAAGACATGCAGAACACCATCAGTACAGGAAACAGTAACATAACACATCAAGCTTTAAAGTCAAAGAGTCCATTCCATCACCACTTGGCAGATTATAATTTGCATTCACCATAACATAAACCACTACACTTAAGAGGTCTCAGGTCTGTAACAAAAGCTGGCCTGCACAGTTAGAGGGAGGCATTGATAAATCATGTAATATAAGGTTAAGAGCTGAACCTTCTGAAAGCTGCTGAGGGCTGCTTTCGGATCGTCTTCTTTCAGCGCTTTGGAATTGTAGTACTGGTTTTCCAAGTCCACGTTGGGCTCGGAGTTGCTGTCTTCTGAGTATTCCTTAAATGACAGGATGTAAACAACATGAGCAAAACAAACAAGGACAATGATGAAGCCCATAAAATATAAACACGTTGACGTAGTAACCTAGTTCAGAGGTCAGTGTAGCACAACACAAGAGCAGTGCCCTGTGAGCTACTGAACGTTTAGCCTGTATAATGTCAAGACTGAACTACGGAGAAATGGGATTCCTGTCTCCTCTCGCAAGCGCCTCTAGTGGAAATGCTCAAACTACAGTAGGCTATCTGACCAAACTCTGGTTAGCTAGGGGAGTAGCTAGCAAGCTTTGACGTTATGTTATGGCTACCTGAGGCAGCTATTTCACAGTTTCAATAACAAAAATGCTTAACGTAGATATTTCTAGCTGACTGGACACAACAGATTATAAGATGAATGATGCACACAGTGCCTCGTCTCAAAAGCAACTCCTAGTTCTAACGTGTAGTTTGGTAAAGCATTTCCTGAAGTTTCAGTGACAGAACTTAGCTTATGTTGCTATACCGGTGGAATGACTGTAAACCGATTGCTACGATAGCTGTTTAGCTTGCCAGTGACATAGCATGGTCAGAGACAATAGCTTACATCATTGCGCGATTTTCAGGGCGTACAAGGTATCTCTAAACACTTACGACGTCATATTATAGCACATTTGTCTTTAAATCACCTCTAAGACATGTTGTCACCAGATTGTATTTGCCAGAACAAGCAACTGTATCACCAAAGCTATTATGCTAGCATTAGCTTCGCACTACGTTAGCCGCTTAGCTTGCTGTGCTAACAAGTGAACCATTCACGGCCTCGAAGCTGAGAGCTACGGTTGCAAGCCCGTCCATGGTACTGATTATATACGGCAAAATAATGCCTTGCATTTAAACGTCTGCACACAAAGTAACATAGCGACTCTCTGTGTAGTGTTTGGAATGCATGAAACTAAACGTACCAGGTCATAGTCCTCTTCATCATCGCACATGAAATCATCCTCCATGTCAGACATCTTGACCACAGTATGGAGCCTAAATAACTCCCAGCATTCTTTGCGCTACAAAAACCTTCTGTAAGTTACTTGGCGAGGAGGAAAAGATTGTTGCAGACTCTGAGCAGATCCTCTTCCGTGTATTTGAAAAAAAAAAAAAAACAGCTGAACAGAGGTATGACAGTCAGCTGACTATATGAAGGACACGGCATTATTGCAGGGATTGCGCTAGTTTCAGTTTATTTAGTCTCAGATTTTAGTCGCATCTTCACACGAGAAAAGATATGACATCCCACCCGCCCAAGCTGAAGGTGCAACTCTCTAGGAATGAAAGGTGAGTTTATAAACGAATGACAGTCTCATAGTTTTTTAAAAGCCTGTCAACTTAAATTAGGCCATTATCGTTCTTTTGGGTGATGGTGTTTCCTTGCCACGCTGACCAACAGGCTGCAGCGACTCAAGGAGGCTTTTCAGGAAAAGTATGGGGAACCCGTACTCTTCTATGCATGTGCACCTGGACGGGTAAACTTAATAGGTAAGCAATCAGATTTTCAGTTCTTGTACATTATTCAGTGCAGTTCGTTGGGATGGTGTGGCTCCAGTTTTAAAGCGGTGAACCTGTCCCCCGTCCAGGAGAACACATTGACTACTGTGGTTATGCTGTGCTCCCTATGGCTATTGAGCAGAACATCCTGGCTGCGGTCTCAGTGAACAACTCTCAAACAATTCAGCTGGCCAACACCAATGAAAAATACCAGTAAGATATTTGAATAATGTGTTCTGCAGTCATCTTATGAGCCTTCTCTTTAATTACATCATTCTGTGAAAGTATGTGTTACTCTTCTGTCAAACAGAAGATGGCAGTGTTGAATCCTTACTATATGCTTGGTGTCTTTGCAGGGACTTCACTGTATCATCTGACAGCATTGCCATTGACCGAGACAACCCTCAGTGGCAATATTACTTTCTATGTGGAGTGAAGGGGATTCAGGTTTGTGCTGGTTAGGTAGTTCACAGTGCAGACACCATTATTCAGTTAGATGATTTCCTCCTGCGTTTCCTTCTCTGCTGTGACGCTGACCGTTGACTGCCTCTCCCCCCTCAGGAGCATCTCGGCGTGTCTCCGCTGGCGGGTATGCGGTGCGTGGTGGACGGGACCATCCCTGCAAGCTCAGGGCTCTCCAGCTCCAGCGCGCTGGTCTGCTGTGCTGGGCTCGTCACTATGGAGGCCAACCGCCAGGCTCGCTCAAAAGTACCTCAGCTCTGAAGTAACTCTAGAAACACCTGTAGAAGTGTGCTGCTGGGGTTGAACGAGTCTCTGAACAAGAGCACGTGCTTGACCTCTAGCTGTGGCGCAGAGGTTAACGTTTAACTGGAGATTGCCCTATGCTCTGTCCTGCAGGTGGAGTTGGCAGAGGTGTGTGCCAAGTGTGAGCGCTATATTGGCACAGAGGGCGGGGGCATGGACCAGTCCATCTCTTTCCTGGCCGAGGAGGGAACGGTAGGCCATCTCATCTCGACTCTCTGCTGCAGGTGACGATGCGTCCAGTGCTGGCCGGCCCGTTTGGGTCGTTGTTGATTATCATGTTGTCCGTGTGTCCAGGCCAAACTGATTGAGTTCAACCCGCTGCGGGCCACAGACGTGCGGCTTCCTGACGGAGCCGTGTTTGTGATCGCCAACTGCTGTGTGGAGATGAACAAAGCGGCCTCGTCTCATTTCAACATCAGGGTGGTGGAGTGCCGGATAGCAGCCAAGGTCAGAGGTCAGCTCGTTTGGGTGGGGTGGGGTACCAGGTACACCTCTCTACAATCCACTCAGAGGTCAGCTCGTTTCGGTTGGGTGGGGTACCAGGTATACCTCTCTACAGTCCACTCAGAGGTCAGCTCGCTTGGGTTGGGTTGAGGACAAGTAACTCCAAACAGTGGGGCTCCAAAAGTAACAATAAACAACTTAATGGGAGCTTCCTGGTGTATCAACTCTTGTGTATACTAATATGCTTTAGATCCTGCACTGCACCCATCCAAATGGCTTTTTGGGTATGTGTGACCTCTCACTGTTTCTCTATAATGGGTACAAGGTACACCTCTCTAAAATCCACTCAGAAGTAGCTCATTTGGGTTGGGTTGGGTACAATGTGATTAAAGGCCCTAAATTATTGTTTTTATTTTTCTTCAATACACTATTTTAGTGTACAGTAAATGTTCTTCTGAAGTGGCCTTATGACAGGTTTGTTGGACTGACTGAAATATAATTCAGGTTTTAGTATGTCAAAATGTTGCCATTAAGCTAATATTCCATGTAGCAGATTCACCCTATTGAGCACCAAATGGCAGAGTAGGCTCTAATGTGTTACAAACATATACTACACATATTACACCTCTATTATATGGAGTAGATGTGTGTTATATCTGTGTGGTGTGTGTGTTATACTCCATGTGATAAAGGGGTGGTATGTGTGTTATATCTGTGTGATATGGGAGTGGTATGTGTTATACTCTGTGTGATAAAGTGGTGTGTGTTATACTCCGTGTGATATGGGAGTGGTGTGTGTGTTATACTCTGTGTGATATGGGAGTGGTGTGTGTTATTACTCCATGTGATAAAGTGGTGTGTTATATTCTGTGTGATATGGGAGTGGTGTGGTATACTCTGTGTGATAAAGTGGTGTGTGTGTGTGTGTGTGTGTGTGTGTGTGTGTTATACTCCGTGTGATAAAGTGGTGTGTGTGTTATTCTCCATGTGACAAGGGAGTGGTGTGTGTTTAACACTCTATGTGGTGTATGTGTGTGTGCTGTGTTGTCTTCCAGGTGCTGGCGAAAGCGGGGGGCCTGGAGTGGGAGCGTGTGCAGAAGCTGGCGGAGGTGCAGGAGCAGCTGGGGCTGAGCCTGGAGGAGGCGCTGGGCCGTGTGGAGGAGGTGCTGCACCCAGAGCCCTACACCAGGGAGGAGGTGATCCGCCTCCTGGGCATCACCGCCCAGCAGCTCAGCGACAACATCCTCAGCGCCAACACACAGCAAGGTGAGTACATCCTCAGCGCCAATACACAGCGAGGTGGGTTCATCCTCAGCGCTAATACACAGCGAGGTGGGTACATCCTTAGCGCCAACACACAGCGAGGTGGGTACATCCTCAGCGCCAATACACAGCGAGGTGGGTACATCCTTAGCGCCAATACACAACAAGGTGGGTACATTCTCAATACACATCCTCATCACACACACATCCTCATTCTCCCCCCTCCCTTTCTTTCTTTCTTGTCCTCAGTGCCCCAGTTTAAGCTGTACCAGCGGGCGAAGCATGTATATGGGGAGGCAGCGCGAGTGCTGCGCTTTAAGAGTGTGTGTGACTCGGCTCCCACGGATGCTGTGGTCCAGCTGGGTCAGTTGATGAACCAGAGCCATCAGAGCTGCAGGGACCTGTACGAATGCAGCTGCACGCAGCTCGACCAGCTGGTGGACATCTGCCTGTGAGTACACACACACATTTACATTTATTCATTTAGCAGACACTTTTACCCAATGGCACTTACATTTGTCAATTATATTACAAGGGTCACTGTCCCCACACATGTCTGTCTGTGAGTACACACACACACACACACACACACACACACACACACACGTCTGTGAGTATACAAACACACACATATGCACATTTATACACACGCACACACACACCTCTTTCTGCCATATTGTTTATTTATGAGCACACAAGTGTGTTTGTGAATACATACCTGTGTGTGAAAACACACCTCTGTGAATATCTGCACCTGCCATGAAGTCTGTCTGAGCGCACTAATCTGCCCATAATAAGAATTCAGATTGGGTCTGATAGGAACTTTACAATACAATGTGGTGGGGTTTTGAAAACTTGCAACTAGCTTGCATGAGAATATAACTGAGCACATTAAAACGAGTCTCGAGAACCTCTCCTGAAGAGAAGCGTGTATATTTAAATGAGTGTGGTCAGTTGGCATGCCTGTTGCTCACCGTTAAGCTTTCTCTTTCCTGTCTCCCTCCAGGCAAGCAGGAGCTGTGGGGTCCAGGTTAACTGGAGCGGGCTGGGGAGGATGCTCTGTTTCCATGGTACCGGCTGAAAAGATTGACTCTTTTCTCCGCACTGTGAGGGAGAAATATTATCTGCCCGACGCCCGCCTCGCGGCCCTGGAGAAGCACAGTCTGTTTGTCACCAAGCCAGGAGGGGGGGCAGCTATTTATACGGAGGGCAAGTGAGAGGGTCCTCCTGTTCTCCAGCCGAGGCAGAGGCCATGGACCAGCCCTGTAGTCTTCTCAGGCCCAGAACACTGGTCAGATTTATCTGCCCTCTGGGAAAGAACAGGGAAAAGAAAATAAAGAAAAGATGCAAACTACATCACCAACTAAATATGGAAATGCTTCTTTCTTGTCCACATGGTATTTTCCACTCTGTATAACAGCTGTCTGGTTGGCATGTGAGCGTTGTTGCTATAGCACCACAGGAGATGAGGTCAAAGTTACTGTGTCTAGATTTTTCTCCTCCTTGAACCACTGTACAATAACACTTGACAGTCAACATGAAATACATAGAAAAACATTTTATTTTCAACTTGTGAATTCAGCAAGTTTACAAATCATTTACATTTATAGACATGTGTATCAGAATAAAAACAGTAATCATCAAAGGAAAATCTTCACTAAAAAAAAGTCACATTTAATTTAAATTTCATTATAATATAAAAAAGCACAACATTTTGTATAAAAGTCCATGCAGATAAATAAAACAACAAATAAGTCAGTGTTTCATACATATATGTCAAAAATTAAACATTGGCAGCATGCATGGAACATGATGGCCCAATCCCAAAGTCCGGACTCACAGACTTTGCTGTGTATTCTCGCAAAATTCGTAAGGGCTGTCCCAATGTCACATTTCAAAAGGTGTGAGGGTTTGAGTACACACTTACCGAGCCCTTCCTGTGAGTCTGCATCGGTGCAGACTTCACCAAAGGGAATTACCCACAGATCAAAGCGTTGTGACGTTTACCGTGGAGACCATATGGAAATCCGGAAATTACAAAGGTAAACAACAGCACGGCACACGTGCATGGTGCAACAGTCAGCAACAGCTTTGTTATTAAACATCGCCAAGGTACATGTGATCTTGTGAAGTGCTGTCCCAATCCCATTTATATCTGAGCCCATGTGGCCTCACACACTCACTCACCTGAGATCGATTAAGTCTGTGAGTCTTTAGTCCTTAGTCCTCAGGGCTCACTTTGGGATTGGGCCGATAACTGCGTAACTCGCATCTCATACGGATCATATGGAATAAATGCCTCTGGGCACCCCGTCTCTCTGTCAGAGTAGTGTAAGTGCGTATGTGGTTCTCTGGGAGATGTAGTGTCAGTGCGTATGTGGTTCTCTGGGAGATGAAGTGTGAGTGTGTATGTGGTTCTCTGGGAGATGTAGTGTCTGTGTATGTGGTTCTCTGTCACAGTAGTGTCAGTGCGTATGTGGTTCTCTGGGAGATGTAATGTCAGTGCGTATGTGGTTCTCTGGGAGATGTAGTGTCAGTGCGTATGTGGTTCTCTGGGAGATGTAGTGTCAGTGCATATGTGGTTTTCTGGGAGATGTAGTGTCAGTGCATATGTGGTTCTCTGGGCGATGTGAAAGGCACACAGTTGTTCGCTCCAGAAACCTTCATCCCCTACAATCATGTATACATTTAAGTCGCAGACCATCGTTTAGTTGGCTGAGGTAACGTTAATTGAATCAGTTACAGACAGTTATACTATCCTTACCCACAAGGCTACATTACATGCACTGAAATGTATCCATTTGGGAAAAAAGTATTTGTGTATATTTCTGTTGATGACTTATTCAAATATATATTGTATATGTGCTTGTGCTCAGATGGTGGCCTTGTAAAGCACTCATGCCTCAGAGAGCAGAGAGATGGTCTGAGGTTCGCTTGTGACGGGAACAACTCGTCACTTCCCAGTGCTTACTATAAGCAGGAAGGCCACTTGTCTCTTCCCAGCACGTACTATAAGCAGGAAGGCCACTTGTCTCTTCCCAGCGCGTACTATAAGCAGGAAGGCCACTTGTCTCTTCCCAGTGCTTACTATAAGCAGGAAGGCCACTTGTCTCTTCCCAGCACGTACTATAAGCAGGAAGGCCACTTGTCTCTTCTCATGCAGACTGTCTCTCTCATCTTTTCCCTATACTTTTATTACTTTTATTTATTACTTATACTTTCACTTCACCTTTATATTCTGGAAAATTATCACAGAACAGGCCAGCACATCCATAATGCAAGCTCATGTAACACTATTACAGAGTAAATCTGGAGATTTATTGTAATATAAAAGATTTTATAAATCTCCTGCAGGTAAGCCACTGAACTGACGGAAGATATGATCTGATATGTAGACGTTCATAAGAAAGATAATGCTTTGATATCTGTGTGCTGAGGGGCAGTCCCTTTTGCTGTGCTTTATTGTGTTGTGTTGTGCGGGGCGGTGTGGTGTGTGAGAAGCTGGTCACTTCTGCAGGTGTATGTTTGGGACGGAGGTACATTCTGAGAGCCTTCACACACCGCCTCCTCACACAGCTTGAGTCAGCTGGTGTATGTGTTTGTATGTGGTGTCAGCTGGTGTGTGTGTGTGTGTGTGTGTGTTCAAGTGTGCTGTGGTGTCTGTCTCTGGTCATCAGGTTACGATCTCTGCTACAAGACCCTCCTCAGCCTCCTCTGTGAGGTCTCTAGCCACTCGTCCAGGGGCCCCGATACCATCTGTGGGGTCCCTAGCCACTCGTCCAGGGGCCCTGATACCCCCTTTGGAGTCCCCAGCCACTCGTCCAGGGGCCCCGATACCATCTGTGGGGTCCCTAGCCACTCCTCCAGGGGCCCCGATACCATCTGTGGGGTCCCTAGCGGGCCCCTCGCTGCCCGTCTCCTCCTCCACGCCGCCCCTCTTCCCGAGGACGGAGCCGATCCAGCTGCTGCTCTTGTTGGTGGGGGCGGAGCTCTGGGCGGAGACTGTGAGCTTCATGTTGCGTCCGGAGGTGATGAGCTCGCCGTAGCCCTGCTGGTGGGCGAAGGCGTAAGCCGAGCGCCGTGAGCTAGTCCTCCGGACGCGTCGCAGACTCTGCTCCTGGGGACGCTGCTTCCTGCTGGCTCTCTGCAGCAAGCGCACCTGTGCACACACACACACACACTCAGACACAGGCTCAAATCAACACACAGTTCAGATCCACACAGACAACACAATCGCAAAGATAACACACAACTTCCCACATTCTGGTACGGAGCACACTCATTCACAGAGATGAAACACACACAGCTTCATATAAACAACACACACACACTGACGCACACACAGCTCCCCACAAAAACAAACCCACACACTGACACACATACAGCTTCACATAAACAACACACAAACTGACACACAGAAAACTCATTCACACAGATTCACAAAGACAACATACTCACTCAGAGAACACACAGTTTCACAGACGCACACTCGGATCCACATACATACACTCAGACACATAAACAACACTCATACAGACATACAGGCTCATCTAGACGTGAGTGTTGTGTGGGAGTTTGTTCTGACCTTGTTTGCGAGGGAGGGGTGCAGATCTTTCTTGAGGAAGCGCACAGCCAGCATGGGCATGATGCACACCACCGTGGTCAGCAAGATGACCAACCACACACTCTTCTGTGTCAGGGCATTACGGGCCGTTCCTGACAAACACACACATACACCCATGTACACACACACGTCCACACACACAAGAAAACACACACATGCATTCACCCACACAAACACACACACACACACACACACACACACACACACACACACACACACACACACACACACACACACACACACACACAAACATATGCACGCACACATATACACACACACGAAAACCCACACACAAATGCATACACTTTTAGCTCCATATATCCTATCAGTCATTACACATTATGTCAAGCAAACATAAAAATCAAACAGTAAAAACTACAACATACAGTTAAAATGTTAAAAAACACAGCAGCACTTGTGGGGCAGTCGTGCCTACTGGTTAGGGCTTTGGACTTGTAACCGGAGGGTTGCCGGTTCGAACCCCGACCAGTAGGAACGGCTGAAGTGCCCTTGAGCAAGGCACCTAACCCCTCACACACACCCCGAGCGCCGCTGTAGCAGGCAGCTCACTGCATCGGGATTAGTGTGTGCTTCACCTCACTGTGTGTTAACTGTGTGCTGAGTGTGTTTCACTAATTCACGGATTGGGATAAATGCAGAGACCAAATTTCCCTCACGGGATCAAAAGAGTATATATACTTATACTTGTAATACGTAGGTATACATATGTAAAACACTACATACATGCGCTAGAGGTCTGAGTACGTACCAACGTATGGGAACTGACTGGGAAATATACTGAAGAGGCCATCGCTGTGCATGGCGAACAGAATGGCGAAGTACATGGCCACACTCCCCCACACAAAGAAGTGGTTCACCGCCGTCCAGTAGTTAGTGTCCAGGCCAATCTGGGGAACAGTCACAATGGACAAGAAGGAATATTAAAATGGATGTTACCACAAAAGAACAGTCATAGAGGAATGAGAGATGATACACTCTCACACACACACACACACCTCAGCTCATCTGTGTGGGGATACTCTCACCTGCACGCTGACCACAATGACCAGGGAGGTTGCTATGGTGACGGCAAAGGCCTGCTGGTCTGATACGTGCGAGCCATCGTCGCGGATGGCAGAGAGGCAGAGGCAGTAGGGCAGGAAGAAGAGAACGAAGGAGGTGAAGACGCCGTGCAGCATGCAGGTGAAGAACTTGCGCTTGTTGAAGAGCAGGTTGAGCTGGCCGGGCCGGTACAGTGATGGGTAGCGCAGGCTGAACTGCTCGTTCACATCCTGGGCACATAGGGTCATCGTGGGCACACAGGCACCGGGCGCAGAGGAGGACAGAGAAACAAACTGAGTAAACTACAGTGTTCACATCACAGGTGTCTTTCTAGTCTCCATTATGATCCTCAGCTCCCTCTAAGCACAAAGTGTTTCATATAACCAAGCTGGGATACTAGTAACTAGCAACCGCAGGTGAAAGCTTAAAGGCACACCAGGCAACGTTTTCGTGTTAATTACTCATCTTCGTAAGTTGGTATATGGTTAAATGACTCATTACAGGGCGAATGAAGACTCTCTCGCCCGCCCCTACTGCCTGTAGGAAGAATATCCCGCTTGCAAGTTCAGTGTATCGTACCCGGCTACCGAAGCAGTTTCAGTTTCCATCCTGCATCCACAGCACAGAGGGAGGCTAACGAAACGCTAGCGATTGTTGCAAACGTGTGTATAATGGCAGAGCCGGCAAAGAAGCAGCGAAAACCCTTGACGGAAGATGCAAAGAAAAGGAAAAGAGCTTCAGACCGAGCGAGGGGGAGTTTCGTAGAGAAAAAGCATCAGGCTTGCCTGGTGTCCCTTTAAAGCAATGATTCTGCTGAGAGCTCCCTAGGAGTTTAATGTGGTAGGGGGGCATTAGTTCTGCTGGTGACTGTATCTATGACATTAGTTCTGCTGGTGACTGTATCTGTAACATTAGTTCTGCTAGTGGCTGTATCTATAACATTAGTTCTGCTGGTGGCTGTATCTATAACATTAGTTCTGCTGGTGGCTGTATCTATAACATTAGTTCTGCTGGTGGCTGTATCTATAACATTAGTACTGTTGGTGGCTGTGTCTGACAGGTAACATTAGTTCTGCAGTGGCTGTGTCTGGCCGAGGCTGGCAGGTCTCAGGTGTACCTGGTCGAACAGGCCCATTGCGAGCACCGGCAGAGACGTGTACACGATGTTGTAGAGCGTGATGAACCACTGGTCATACACCGTCTGGCAAAGAACAGAGCCACACACACACACACATCACAAGATGAGCACACAATACACACACAGCACAACACACACACATCGCAACATGACCACACAACACACACATCACAACACACACACAAACACACACACAGCACAACACACACACAAACACACACATCACAACATGAGCACACAATACACACACAGCACAACACACACAAAAACACATCGCAACACACACATCACAACACACACAAACACACACATCACAACATGAGCACACACACACAAACACACACATCACAACATTAGCACACACACAACACAACACACACACATCACAACATGAGCACACAACACACACACAGCACAACACACACACACAAACACACACATCGCAACATGAGCACACAACACACACACACAAACACACAATACACACACAGCAACACATACACACAAACAACACACATCACAACATGAGCACACAGCACACAGACAGCACAATACAAGGCCAGTTTACACACAATGCAGGCTGGTCACTACAAAATAGAGCATTCTGTCCTAGTTTGGGTAATATCTAGAACACTCTCTCATGTGATTAAGTCATATCTATAGGTAGCTTGGATAGTTTCTATAACTCTCGTATGTGTCACCTGCGCAGAGAAGCCGCAGAGGAACCCGAACCAAAAGTGGACGAGCGTGAAGGCGAAGTTCTTGTAGAAGAAGTAGCAGAGGAACTTGCACATGCGGTGGTAGGACCAGCGACCATGGACCAGGAGTAGCCGCTGCAGGTAGCGGAACTGACCGAAGGAGTAGTCGGACGCCAACACCGCCTGCATACCCTCCTGACCGCTAATGCCAACGCCAATGTGAGCCGCTGAGGGGTAAGAGAACACAAAATACAGACATGAAGGGGTAAGGGTAAGAGAACACAACATACAGACATGGAGGGGTAAGAGAACACAACACACAGACATGGAGGGGTAAGAGAACACAACACACAGACATATAGTGGTACAAATTCACAGGTAAAGCAAAGGCTAGAGTTAGACTAACTACCGGTAAATCTAGCATCAAATGTAGACACTGTCACTGCTGATGCTGACACTGTTGAATCTGTGATTTTTCTTCAGATCAAATGTATCTGGCATTTTCCTTAAGTGAGACAACAGCCTGCACTGCAGAAGGACGTGTGTGTCATCTTCACAATTTAGAGAGTCTCACTCATACCCAATCTCAGCTCACAATGCCTATGGCAGGGAATGAAGTTACACTGACAGCAGGACTCATCAATTTACGAGCTCATTTCTCAGCTTTCAGTGGGGGAGGACTTGCACCATTAAACGCTTAATCGAAAGGTGGTGCCTGGAGTTCTCTGCCCTCAGGGTGTAATAAGCAGCAACTAGCCCCAGGGGGCACTGGTTCCTCATTTGTGCTGAGGGGATCATCTCTGTTTGAATCAGAGCTGTGTTTGTTTGACAATGTCTTTGTGCTAATGAGAAAATCTCTGAAACAGACGTGGTAGTTTGACAATGCCCTTTTGCTGATGAGGAGATATAAGAAGTAGTACCAAAAAAGATCTGTCACAGTTTGCCAAGGTCTCTAGCCTTATGAAGGAATCTGTGCGATACTCCTGATAGGACAGTGGTTCTGTCTGAATGGGGATCTGCTGGTTCTCTAGTGGCTCTGTCTGAATGGGGATCTGCTGATTCTCTAGAGGTTCGGGGCAGCAGTAGTGTAGTGGTTAAGGAGCTGGGCTAGCGTGCAGTAGCCTGAAAAGTTGTGGGTTCAATTCTCGGCTTCCACTGTTGTGCTCTTGAGCAAGGCACGTAGCTCCAAGTTGCTCCAGGGACAATGTAATCCCTTGTAGCCTAATGTAGTTGACTTGTGTATTTGGACAACGGTGTCTGCTAATGTATAAATGTATGGTTCTGTTTGAATGGGGATCTGCTGGTTCTCTAATCTCTAGTGGTTCTGTCTGAATGGGGATCTGCTGGTTCTCTAGTGGTTCTGTCTGAATGGGGAAATGCTGGTTCTCTGTCCGAATGGGGATCTGCTGGTTGGCCGCGGTCACTAGGTCATCTGTCTCAGTCTATTGTGTCATCCTATACTGTATATGGATATGGCCTTGATAGTGTTTACAGATATGAAATGTACACATGTTACATGACAACATGGCACAGGTGATATGATATGGGATACGGATATGACTAGTATGATATGCACATGACACAGGTATGATATGGAATATGTACATAACACTAGTATGAAATGGACATGACACAGGTATGAAATAGACATGACACAGGTATGATATACAGTAGGTGTGACACAGGTATAATATAGTAGGTGTGACACAGGTATAGCGTTTTCTTACTCTTGATCATGCTGACGTCGTTGGCACCATCCCCGATGGCGAGGGTGACGGCACGTTTGTGCCGCTTGACCAGCTCGACCACCTGAGCCTTCTGCAGGGGGGTGACCCTGCAGCAGATGACCGTCTTACACAGGCACGCCACGTCCAGTAGCACCTGCTCCAGGTCCACCTCCAGAGCCTGGGCCTGGGGGGGGTGGGGGCAGACGGTGAGAGAGTATGTGTGTGCTCCTTGTGAGCTCACTGCTCCTTGTGTGTGTGTGTGTGTGTGTGGGTTAAATGCAACCAGATGGGTTAAATGCAAAGGACAAATTTCTCTCAGAACAAATAAAGTAAGTTAATTAACTTGGAGAATCAGAGAGCCCATACCTACACACAGGTGTGTACCCCTGTTGGGATATGTTAGGCTCAGCTCACCATCATACAGGAACAAACAGAAATGTCCACGTACTGGAGTTTATGCTCCAAAACAAATCTACTTTAAGTGGACATGCCTCTGTGTTCTTAAATCAGAGAGTTCACTCATTACACCCCAGGGAGCATCAGAGACCTGCTCCAAAGCCTCAGGTCTAGACTCAGGAAGCATCAGAGACCTGCTCCAAAGCCTCAGGTCTAGACTCAGGAAGCATCAGAGACCTGCTCCAAAGCCTCAGGTCTAGACTCAGGAAGCATCAGACCTGCTCCAAAGCCTCAGGGATGGAGAAAATTACTGCAGATCTCTGGAGCAACTCCAGGGGGGAAGTAATGATGATCATTACTTTTGACTTACCAAACTGTGGCCGTTAATGATTAACCCGTACTCTGCAATAATGGTTTCTTCAAACACAGAATCGCTGGTGGAGGAGAAGGACTTCCCGGTGGCGCTGAGCTTGGCACTGCTGGGCCCCAGGATCTGCTCCTTGGCCCTCCTACCACCAGGCAGACAGAGAGGGGAGCGCCAGTCAACACACAAGTCAAGTCAAGTCAAGTAACTTTATTTATGTAACACATTTAAAAACAACAGGAGTTGACCCAAAGTGCTTCACAAGTAAGGCAGAGAGGTCATTAACTGTACATGCGTAAGTGGAAAAGAAGCACTCCATCCACCAGGCAGACAGAAGGGCGGAGGTGTCAGTCAACCCACAGCTGATAACACTATCAACAGACACACCAACACACACACCATAGCATTCCACAGCTGTATCATCCTGGGAGAGTGTATTTGAGCATGTCTCAAACACACTCTCACAGGAGTGCAACACTCCACAGTTCACAGAGCAGGAAGTCTGTTATGTTTTAATTAATGTGCAGAATGCCACACTGCAGAGCTCGTCACTAATGCAGGGCAGAGGAGGTTGGCATCGCGACACAACTCCTCTGAGGCCAATCAGGGCTCGACACCAAACACCAAGCAGCAATGAGCAGCGACAAGCAGCTTTTACACTAATGTAAATGGCTATTTAGCAGACAAGGAAGCAACTGGCCTATTGTGTTTACATATTTACATATTTATCAGGTCTATCATGTTTACACATATTTACATATTTATCAGGTCTATAATGGTTACATATTTTCATATTCATCAGGTCTACCATGTTTACATATTTATCAGATCTCTGAACCATTGAGCTTTAGGCTCATCCTACCTGAGCTCACACCCGACCTCCAGAGACGAGTGTCCTGAGATGATAAACACCTCGTCCATGTCGTCCCGAAGCATGTTGCACGAGTAACCGATGTTCATGGCTGTCTCTGCAACCACAGAAGCAAACATGCAAACATTCATTCATTCATTAATTCATTCATTCACTCATTATTTATTCTCGGAAGTTCATTGAGGGTAGTCTTCATTTTCAGTGATGCTGAGATACAAACAAAGATGTCACATGAGAATCCAGCCTACAAGGCTTTCTCTGAAACCACAACAGGAACCAAGAAATAATACAGAAGTAAAAAAAACATGTTATTGACACTCATGGCTGTCAACTAAAGGTCAGGGTGATATAGCAGCAATAAAATCTGTTTCATTCATCAACTGAGGATTGAGACATCTTTTATATGGTCACTCCCTAAGATAAGAGAACTTTGCACAACTCAGCACGAAATCATTCCGTCCTGGACCCTCCCCCCTCCTGCTTACCGAGTTTGTCTCCGGTGAGGACCCAGATCTTGATGTTGGCCAGGCTTAGGCAGGCTATGGTCTCCGGGACGCCCTCCTGCAGCTTGTCCTCCACGGCTGTGGCACCAAGCAGCTGGCCAGCAGGAAGGAATAAGCTCTTACTCAAATAGTAGTTAGCAGTGTGTGACAGTGAACGGGGGGTAGTTAGTAGTTAGTGGTGTGTGTGTGACTGTGAATGTGAGTGGTGAGTAGGCTGTGAGTAGTTGGTGTGAGTAGTAAGCTGTGAGTGGTTGATGTGAGTAGTTGGCGTGAGAAGTAGGCGGTGAGTAGTTTGTGTGAGTAATTGGACTGAGTAGTAGGCTGTAAATAGTAGGCTGTGATTGGTTGGTGTGAGTAGGATGTGCGTAGTTTTCCTGGTTGTACTAAATTGTGCTTAAATCTGGTTAGAATCATAACCACACTGCACTAATTTGTTAATAACTGTTGCATTCAGGTTAATTCTGCAAACCTACCACCACAAATAGAATTCAATTCTGTGGGAAATACTGTGAGTCGTAGGTTGTGAGTCGGCTGTGAGTAGTTGGTGTTAGTAGTAGGCAGTGAGTAGTTTGTTTGTGTGAGTAGTTGGTGTTAGTAGTAGGCAGTGAGTAGTTTGTGTTGTGCTCACCATCATGTCCTGTTCTATCTCCTCATAGAGCTGGTTGAGCAGCTCCTGCCGGTTCTCCAACACTGTGCTGGCGTACAGCAGCCTTTTCATCCATTCCCCAAACGCGTCCTCCTCCAGGTCTTTGTAAGCCAACGCCAGCGTCCGCAAGCCCTCGCCCGCAAACTCCTGGGACAAACACACAGCACAGTGTTGATAATGTTACAGCATGAAACCATTTTTACCTGTGTTGGGGGCGGGGGGGGGGGGGGGGCTGACACTGCAGCCAGAGTATATAGTTTATTAAGTATATGGTTTATTTTGTACTGGTCCAGACGCATATCTGCTTTAAACAGAGACCGGGAGTAGTACACGCAGGTATAGTGGAGAGGAGTGCACGCAGGACTGATGGAGAGGAGTAGTACACACAGGACTAATGGAGAGGAGTAGTACACACAGGACTGATGGAGAAGAGTGCACGCAGGACTGATGGAGAGGAGTGCACGCAGGACTGATGGAGAGGAGTGCACGCAGGACTGATGGAGAGGAGTACATGCAGGACTGGTTGAGAGGGACATGTGTTTGGCTGGACACGGTGAATGAGGGCTGATTAGGCCCTCAGGCAGATGCATCAATCAGCAGAGAGAAAGAGAGAGAGCTGTGCAATTTCACTTTTCATTCAGCTGCAACAACACAGACTATTCCTAGAGCAGAACAGCACAGACTATTCCTAGAGCAGAACACCATAGACTATTCCTAGAGCAGCACATCGGTCCTAATTTAAGGTGTCATCCTGCTCCCTCTGTCACCTCCATGGCACATAAGATGCAGAAACAGCACAAAGACTTTACTATGTACAAAGGCTTACTATATACAAAGGCTTACTATTCATGGCAGGAAACTCATTCTTTTCAGCTCCTTTCAATGGCACAGAGAAATACATTGATTATAGACTTGGAACACTCTGCATTAATAAGACGTGGACTAAACTTGTGTCACTGAATTAATAGCTATTATGTCCTTCTTTGTATCCCCTGTCTAAAGGCGCAACGAGAAACCCAGCATGCAGCAGTCCTAGGGCATATCTTCAGTTTCCTGCAGTGAATGACGAATCACTTCCTTTATTCACCTCTCACTGAGGCTGTCTCTCAAAGTTGAGGATTGTGCTTGGTAGAATTGAGCCCTGCTGAGTCAAATCTTTCAAAGACGAGGCAAGGCTTCTTCTTAGCATCCGCGAAACACACAATGGAACAGACTAACGAGTGTGCAGGAAGCTGCAGGTGTGCAGGAAGCTGCAGGTGTGGGTTTTTGAAAAACAATGAATCCACCACTGACATTCTCCCACGTCAATTAGTTAAATTATACATGTTTGATTAATTTGCCAAAATAAACCACAGAGCAGCAACCATTAATCGTGAATGCCGCCAGAGAACCGTTGAGCAAAACGCCAGCGGACCACCAGATCTGCCCCCAGTGGGCCGACAGTGGTCCGCCAACCCCTTGCTATCTGGGCTGTGACAGAAGCCTTAAAGGCAGCCAGAGCAGCAGCTCAGTCCTCGGTTCTCATCTTGCTCGACTTGTGGGCGGCTTCTGACACAGTCGGCCACCGCATCCTACTATTCAACCATGGGGATCATAGGGAAAGCGCACTCCTGATTTGAATCCTACTTCACTGGGCGATCGTTCAATGTGTCTAGGCAAGGACAAATATCCGCATCTCACAGAGTAAAGAGTGAGTCTGAGGAAGAATAGAGTGAAGCTCACATTGAGGTGTTCTGAGGTACAGGTAGTATATATGAGTTCTCACATTGAAGTGTTCTGAGGTAGTATGAGTTCTCACATTGAAGTGTTCTGAGGTAGTATGAGTTCTCACATTGAGGTGTTCATACATGAGTTCTCACATTGAGGTGTTCTGAGGTAGTATACATGAGTTCTTACATTGAGGTGTTCTGAGGTAGTATTTATGATTTCTCACATTGAGATGTTCTGAGGTAGTATACATGAGTTCTTCGTTAGAAGGGTGCAGCCTCTCAAACACAATGGTGTCAGCTCCTTTGGAATACAGCTTGATCTCACCCTTTGGGTTTCTTACTGTGGGACACAGAGAGAGAGAGAGAGAGAGAGAGAGTGCTGTTACAGCTAAAGTGTCGCTGGCAGCCTCAGCCTCAGCCTCAGCCATGGGATCAATTCTTATTGATTGGGATATGGAAGGAAAGCCACGCCATAACAAGCTTGACATCCCCTTGCTCAGAGACAGCACAGTTAGCACAAAAAAAATACAATAAATCAATAATAAACAAACAAATAAGCAATAAGAAACTGATACACAACAAAATTGTGATGACAACGAACCCACCGCAGATCTCAGTTCAGACACTCACGTAATGTTAGTTTGTCTGAAACAACCATTTAATACATAACTATGGCAGTAGGCTTTTACAGTCAGTGCGAGGGAGCCTCTTGTCTTTGGTCAGGGACATGAGTGGAGGGTAATTTACCGATGACACTCATTCTCTTGCGGACGTTGCTGAAGTCCAGGAAGGCGAGGAGCTGGTATGTGACGGAGTGGCCCATCTCATCCAGCGTGATGGTCTCGGGAGTTCTGGCCCGGAACACAAATCCAAAGTTCCGCGCAGCAGTGACCAGAGCACCCTCGTCAGGTGACTGTGCCTGGTACACCAGCTCTCCTGAAGAGTCCAGAACAGGACAGATATGTATGAGTATGTGTATGTATGTGTGTGTGTGTGTGTGTGTGTGTGTGTGTGTGTGTGTGTGTGTGTGCAGGTGTACCCTCGCTCCTCTCCTCTGGCATAACAGTGTGGCACAGCGCCAGCAGTCTGAAGAACTCCTGCACACAAGCCCCACCCCCCTTGACAGCCTCCACCAGGCTGCTGTCATGGAAACGGAACTTTGGGTCGCTCAGTGAGTTGAAGGAGAAATCCACACACGGCGTCCTCTGCAGTGGACAACACAGCACACAGTCAGAGCAGGAGGTGGTACACACACACACACACACACACACACACACACACACACACACACACAAACACACTAACACGGCATCCTCTGGAGTGAACACAGCACCACACAGACAAAGTAGAAGGTGGTATACACACACATACACATACACACACACACACACACACACACACACACACACACACACACACACACACACACACACACACACATAGAGGGGACAACACAGCACATGATACAATACTACACAGGGTACATTGTGGTAAATCAGCCCTAAAATTATATTTCCACAAATGAATTATTGATGCTGGTGGTAATGGAGCTAGTAGTGTTGTATGAGGGGAGGAGGTGGTAAT
Organism: Alosa sapidissima; assembly: GCF_018492685.1. NCBI lineage: Eukaryota > Metazoa > Chordata > Actinopteri > Clupeiformes > Clupeidae > Alosa > Alosa sapidissima. The sequence continues at coordinate 22,891,005 of NC_055967.1, forward strand.
AGAGCTAGTAGGTGGTAATAAAGCTAATAGTGTTGTATGGGAGGAGGAGGTGGTGGTAATAGAGCTAGGAAGTGGTAATAGAGCTAGTGGGGTTATACGGGAGGAGGAGGTGGTGGTACTAGAGCTAGTAGTGCAAGGCTGTTTGGTGGAAGCCACTGCAGTGTGTGTGCACAACTGTGTGATGTCACTGGACCTGATGATGAGTCATACCTCAGTAATGTCCACTTTAAGGCCAAAGTCATCATACACATCCCCTGCACATGGGAATATAAGAGAAAAGAGAGCCATTGCAGTTTGTTGAGTGTGTGGCTCTTGTTTGGATGTGTGTGTGTGTGTGTGTGTGTGTGTGTGTGTGTGCTCTTGTGTGTGCGTGTGTGTGTGTGCTGTAGTCTTACCATATGTGGTGCCATTGATGGAGCACTTGTTGAAGACCATGATGTTCTGGGTAAGGGTGCCGGTCTTGTCGGAGAAGATGAACTCCACCTGCCCCAACTCCTCTGTGAGGGTGGTGGTCCGTGCTTCCGCAGGTGTGTTCCGCTGGTTGTAGAACAACTTCCTGTCCCAGTTGATGAAGTAGCTGTGGCCCAGACGCAAGACCTCCACGCTGGAGAATATACACACACACACACACACACACAAATACACACACATACACATACACACACACACACACTCATCAGCAGAGAGATAGCGTGATAGGTGAAGAAACACGCACACACACATACATACACACACACAAAACAGCACATAGAGGAAGATGGGAATGATGTTCATGATGATGATGACGGTGTTGAGGATGATGATGACCATGTTGATGATGACGATGGTGGTGTTGATAATGGTGTTGAGAATAACGATGGTGGTGTTGATGACGGTGTTGAGGAAAACGATGGTGGTGTTGATGACGGCGTTGAGGATGATGATGAGGGTCGTGCTGATAACGGTGTTGAGGATAACGATGGTGTTGTTGATGACTGTGTTAAGGATGACAATGATGGTGTTGAGGATAATGATGGTGGTGTTGATAACGGTGTTGATGACGGTGTTGAGGATGATGATGATGGTGTTGATAACAGTGTTGAGGATGATTATGGTGTTGATGATGGCGATGGTGGTGTTGATGACGGTGTTGAGGATGATTATGGTGTTTATGATGGTCTTGATGATGATGATGATGGTGGTGTTGATAACGGTGTTGATGACGGTGTTGAGGATAGTGATGATGGTGATGATGACAGTGTTGATAATGGTGTTGAGGATAGTGATGATGGTGGTGGTGTTGATAATGGTGTTTAGAATAGTGATGATGGTGGTGGTGTTGATAATGGTGTTGAGGATAGTGATGATGGTGGTGGTGTTGATAATGGTGTTTAGAATAGTGATGATGGTGGTGGTGTTGATAACGGTGTTGAGGATAGTGATGATGGTGGTGGTGTTGATAATGGTGTTTAGAATAGTGATGATGGTGGTGGTGTTGATAACGGTGTTGAGGATAGTGATGATGGTGGTGGTGTTGCTGACGGTGTTGAGGACAGTGATGATGGTGGTGGTGTTGATAACAGCAGGGCTTAAAATTCATTTTTCAAAATGGGGGGGAATTCCCCCCTTAGGTTATTCATGTAGGGGGGATTTACACAATTTGGGGGGGAGGGGGGGTCAATTCTGATACCAAGTCAAGAATTGCGATTTCAATACTTCGATACTTTAAAAAAAAAAAGTGTTTGATTTTGGGGCCCCCACCACCCTAACGTCATCAGTAATATATACTGTAGTGGGATCATTCACAACAGTGGACATCCTAGATTCTGCTTGACTCTCTCCACACACACAAACACACACTGAAAATGATAGCTTATGTGATATGTTTCTATCATATATTTTTGAATTCATATAGAGTGTATTTATTTAATAATGCATTTTTTAAAGTATAGCATTTTACTAGTAATTACTATAGTAGCTAAACATATTTAGTAATTTGAATGCCTCATATTGACGTTTAACCTATAACACTTAGGCATATCTTTAATGTGGTGTGTAGGTCCAATTGAGTGCGCATTGGTGATGAGTAGGTGTAATTCAGTGCCTGTCACTTTAAGAAAATACCTGAGAGTAATTCTATGGAGTAATTAGCCCCCCTTCAACCTGACGGTTTTAGGCTGTAGTCGCTAGTGAATAAAAGTTGTGCATAGTGCGGTATGTGTATGCAAATCATTATGTTTTCTATGTCATTAGATACAATAAATGTTCAAAAAACTAACATGTCAAAGACAATCTTTCTGGGATCAAGTGTTGACGTGACCTGAGCTAGCAGGATAGTTACCAAGGAGCTCTTTCCAGATGTAAAAGTTTGCCATGGTAGCGTAGCCTATTTGCGTAAGCGCAAAGTGGTTCTCTCTCTCTCTCTCTCTCCGTGTGTGTGTGCGTCTGCATGAGGCTATGTTCAATTCAACTCTGTAGTTGATCAGTCCGGTCAATAGCACCGCATTCACGCCACTTAATGATTAGGCTATATTAACATCATCAGACAGGCTGTAAAAGCGTATGCGGGAATTTCTTGCATTATGATGGCTAGAGTGCGCAATACCCGCAATCCCGCAGTGAAATTTAAGCCCTGAACAGTGTTTAGAATAGTGATGATGGTGGTGGTGTTGATAACGGTGTTTAGAATAGTGATGATGGTGGTGGTGTTGATAACGGTGTTGAGGATAGTGATGATGGTGGTGATGTTGCTGACGATGTTGAGGACAGTGATGATGGTGGTGGTGTTGCTGACTCACCTGACGTAGAGGGAGATGGGAACGACGGTGTTGAGGATGATGATGTACGACCAGAAGGTGAGGAAGCCGGAGTAGATGGAGTTGCCCAGCCCCCAGCGCAGCCACGCCCAGAAGGCCCCGCCCACCTGCACCTCCCAGAAGGTGTTGCCCACCGCCAGGATGATCCCCATGCAGATCAGGAAGCCAAATATCTGGAGACCACAATTATCATCATCATCATCATCATCATCATTATCATCACCATCATCATCATCATCACCACCATCACCACAATTATCATCATCATCACCATCATCATTATCACTATCAGCATCATCATCACCATCATCACCATCACCATCATCACCGTTACCATCATCATCACCATCATCATTATCACCACCAGCATCATCATCACCATCACCATCATCACCGTTACCATCATCATCACCATCACCATCATCACTGTTATCATCACCATCATCATCACCATCATCGTTATCATTATTATCATTATTATTATTGCCAGGATGATGCCCATGCAGATCAGGAAGCCACCGGCATTGATTTATTTATCTATTTACTAATTCAAAAATGAATTAATACATTAATAGATGAAGAAGTGCATGCATCTCCACAGTTGAATGATATTTCTCATGCTCTCTTGGCAGGGTGTGGGCGGTGTGAGAGGACTCTGCTCTCCCCATTACTCACACCCAAACACACACACACACACACACATACAGACCCCCCCTCTCTCTCTCACTCTCTATCTCACTTTCTTTCTATCTCTCTGTCACACACACACACACATACACACACACATTGTTGTACACACATTCTCTCACACACACTCTCACACAGACTTTTGCAAGTTGAGCGGTTAGTCACAGGACAGCCAGACTGGGCAGAAAAATCAGCAGCAGCAGGTCAGCTATCAAATCGTCTATGCTGGTCTTCTTAAACATGCTAAACACACACACTCACCCACAAACACACTAACACACACACACACTCACCCACAGCACCAGCGTGTTCATCAGTTTGTCTATGCTGGTCCTCTTAAAGGTGCTCCTCCCACAGTTCTGCATCAGTTTGGTCTGGGGTCCTGAACAGCAGCAGAGGGGTTTCAATCACACACACACACACACACACACACACACACACACACACACACACAGACACACACACAGGCCAGAGAGTCAGAGGGATGAGTGTGTTCTTCTGTGTGTGTCAGTGTGTGTGTGTGTGTGTGTGTGTGTGTGTGTGTGTGGTGTGTGTGTATGTGTGTGTGTGTGTGTGTGTGTGTGTGCAGTCAGATGTACCGGCAAACACCACCAGGCCGAAGCACCAGTCGGTGTTCCTGAGGACACACCCCCTCAGCAGCATGCGCTCGTTGTCCAGCGGGTGTTTGCTCCCGCACCAGTGCAGCGTCCCCGTGAAGCGGTCCAGCTTGTTATTGGGCGGCTCGCAGATCACCTCACCTGGTAGAGGGACAGGGGGCCGTTAGCCATTAGCTGTTAGCTTGGCGACTGACCAGAGGGACAGGGGGCCATTAGTCGTTAACCTGACGACTGACCTGTCATTGGCCTTTAGACAAACTAGCACAAAGTAGAGGGCAGGAGCTGTTAGCGCATGCTCAAGCATTTTATACCTCTCAGGGCAAACAGGACACATAGGTCTTTATTTAGAGATACCATACCTATCTTAACAGTGCACACACACACACACACACACACACAGGAAAAGGCACCAGATAAAAACACTTTATCCAAGCTATAATTGACCATTTGAGAATGTTTCATGTACAGAAGAGGCTGCCATAGACATTACTAATAACATTCAAAAAAGATATCACCAATCCCTACATCTGAGATCGTCATCAGTCAGCCTCTGAAACTGACATCACATTACCACAAAGAGTAAATATCATCATAACCTTGGATCTATCACTGGTCATAACCTCACAGTACATCACTAATCATTTTCATCATTGATAATAACCTCAGAATATACATTACTGATCATAACCACATAGTATATATTACTGATCATAACCACAGAGTATATATTACTGATCAGGGCCTAGAAAAAAGTCATCACTAGTCACAGTCTGAAAGGATGATACCACTAATCGTAGCGCTAGAGAAAGACATCACTAACAATAGCTCAAGAACAAAATGGAATAACCATTATCAGATCACTAACAATAGCTCAAGAACAGAATGGACTTATCATTATCACTGCCTCAGAACAACAGCCTGGATGCCCCCTTCTCTTTCTCCTTCTCTCATTCTCCTTCTCTCCTCTTTTTTCTCTCGATTTCCCTCTCTCCAGCAGAAACATGCTCACATCAGCCTCCTGTGCAGCACTTTAATCTAATTGTGCTGCTTCAAAAATAGACATGAGTGCCACATTCGAAACTCTACCATGGCACCTCAAAACTCTACAATGGCACCTCAAAACTCTACAATGGCACCTCAAAACTCTTAGCCTGGAAGCCAGCCGAACTTAGCCCTGCCCACAACATTTGAGGTCGGGAAGTTCGGTCTGGACTTGTTCAGTTGTGAAGCAACTATGCCCGAACCAGAGCGGTTTGAACCAGAAGAACTCCTGAATGGTTTTGTTTAGATGTTTAGAGCTGATAATGCAAATGACAGAGGACAGATGTAGCTTGCTAGTGACAAAATATTAGCTTTCAGCATGGTACGATGTCTTTGTAAATGACGTTTAATTACAAAGTGTTTCATTCATCCCGGTTCTCCCTAACAAATACACTGTTGCTAGAAGGTAAACATTTAGATTTCACCATTGCGTCTGTTGTAGAAGATATTGACAGTGCAATAACTTTAAAAAACGACCAGAAAACAATGTTAAGGCAATTGTGGAATTATGGTTCGGGTGATCTTCCTACAGGATTTACAGTACCCCCTGTATCGGTTTAAACTCGCCCCATAATCACATCCTAATGGAGCAGTATCAGACTTAAATTCGACTAGAATTGAGTATGGCTTCGTCAGGCTACAAAACTCTACCATAGCACCACACAACTCTACCATGGCACCTCAAAACTCTACCATGGCACCTCAAAACTCTACCATGGCACCTCAAAACTCTGCCGTGGAACCTCAAAGCTGTACTATGGGGCCATGCCAGCTCTGTATGCTCGTTGTTGAACACAGCATTTCGTCAAAATACATTTTGATGGCCACACGAAAGGAGTGCTTAAGAAAACATGTTACCGTCAAACTCGGCAAGTTTGGAGATATCGGTTCCCAGGTCCGAAGTCACAGTCAAGGCCTGCCGGACTTTTAAATTAGTTTCCCTGTCCGGAGAAAAAGGAGATGACAGAGAAGATGTGATCAGCATTGCAGGGGCAGACTGAGCCACGTTTTAAACCGAGGATCATCAAGTGTCAGAAGTATTAGGACTTTCGTGTCGTGTTGTGTGTGACTGCCCAAACACTGTGTCTCTATTAGAGTCAGAAGTGCAGGACTGTCGTGTCGTGTCGTGTCGTGTCGTGTCGTGTGTGTGCCTGCCCGAACACTGCGTCTCTATTAGGACCCATTTTGTATGTGAACCATTTTGGACCTCACAGCATTTTGTGTCTCCTGAACACTGAGGGTCCATTGCACTGCTCTACGGCCTAAGTCTCACCCGTCCAGCTCTGCTGTCTCGATGTAGCACAGGCCATACGGCTCACTACTGGACAGGAGGAGGAGGTCTGCCTGAGAGAGAGAGGTGGAGAGAGAGAGTGTGTGTGAGAGAGAGAGTGAGTAGAGTGAAAGTAAGAGAGAAAGAGAGGAAGATAGAGAGAAGAGAGAGAGGGAAAGAGAATAAATAAAGAGAGAGAGACAAAAGAGAGAGAGATACAGACAGGGATAATAAATCATGCATTGCTCTGTGGGAGACCCCTGATGCATTAGAGAAACCCCAACACACACATGCACATATGCACACTCACTCACACACATATACACCAGGGATGGTAAATTAGCACCCGCCACCTGCCAAATGCGGGTGAATTTGTGTACTGGTGGTACCCTGGAAATCCAGAGTTCTCGCAAGAGCACAATTTGAATTTGCTCAGTGAGTGACTTTGACGATGAGGAATAATAGTCATTAGGCTTATACGAGATGAACTGCGGGGTAACTGTGGCTGACTTCCTACGTCAACGTGAACTTAAAATTGTCAAAATTCTAGCCGGGAGGAGTTAGAACAGATGGCAGCTTGTCCCAAACAAATCAGCTGCAGTTTACCTGACGTGACTCGCTGCAGATAGAAATCGAATTTTGCAGAGGTGGGACCAAGTCACTGTTTGGCAAGTCACAAGTAAGTCCCAAGTCTTAGCAGTCAAGTCCAAGTCAAGTCCCAAGTAAATACAGAGAAGGGCAAGTCGAGTCCAAGTCCAAGTCACATCAAAGCCAAGTCGAGTCCAAGTCCAAGTCCCAATCTTTTTCAAGTCCTGAACAAGTCATCAGGTACTCTTCACTTAATAATGCCATTATTAGACTATCGATCATAATTTTAGCACTTCCATCTAATCCACAGAATTTTTTTTATAAATACAGATTAAAATATGTTCAATGTTTCTGTCTTGTAATCTTTTACGACATATGCATGTGCATACCTGTGTAATATACACATGTGCATACCTGAGTAATCTCTACAAAATGGATAGCTACATGACACTCAGCACAGCTGCAACTATATATAATGTTTTTCCAAATTGCGGAGCCCACTGTAAGGACGAGTAATAATTTGACTGATGGTATTTCACTGCGCTAGGCCACAGATTTGCCTGCAAACAATTTATTAGGCTGTCTGCCAGTGGTGACTCATAAGGGAAGCCAAGGTCAATACTTTTATATTATTTAAAAGATAATAATGACAGTAATTTTGTTTTAAAGTATTCATTTCTTAAGAAATACTAGACATTTGATGCTGTTTATCTAATTTGTAAATGGTGCACGGTCACTTTAAGCCCATTGTGTGCCACTGTCCACACGTTCTCATAATGATCTTTTTTTACCAGCTCCGTTCAAATATAGCCTATGGCTAGTCCACAAACTTGTTTGTGCCACATGTATAGCACAATTTTAACAATGATAAGCATGATATTAAGTTGGCACAAACAGCTTTCATTCCTTTGGAAAGAGAAGCATGTATGACATGATGCTTGCTTGACATTTTCTGTTTGCAATTAAAAGTGAATTATGAGCCTGGTAGCCAGTAGCCACCTAGCTACAGTAGCTGAGTGGAATGCGTTTCAATCGGCATATCATGTGCTTCATGTAAATAAATTATTGAATACTTCAAGACTCACCAGTTCCATTACACAAGGCAAAGACAACTCTTCATAATATTCTTGTCCACTTTCCAAATCACAGTGAGTGCAGCTATGTCATAGTGACCTGGATCTCATAGTTTATAACAGTATAGTAGGCTAGTGAGAAACGGATAAATTCACAATCTCCTCTAATCTCGTATTTTTTTGCCTCCACGATTTCTTTTTATATGTTTCTTATATTTAAAAGAAGATATCAATCATCATCAACAATGACAAGCCAGCTGGAACCTACTCGTTTTCTCTCCCTCTCGTGCGTGCTTAGATGTGTTCTCAATTAAATGCAGTAGCTTAGCATAAGTTTAAGTTGGATCTTAATGGAGAGGACTCGAAAAGTATCATCTTTATGTAACATGCTGTTGGTGCTTTTTGACAAGCGTTCTCTAACAAGAGTGCAAATCAGTTTGCAGTAAAGCTACTAGTGATTGGCTAAATGTTGGTCCTTCCTCTGTCTCTTGGTGCCCTACACACAGTGCGTAACGCGTGTGGGGGTAGTGGCAGTAATCTACTGAACTGTGCTCTGGCCGCTTGTCTCCGCTATTTTTATTTTTTATTTTTTTTTAGTCGCGGGAAAGCGTCTCTGGGTTGACTGGTACACGATCAGGAAATTTAGTTTTTGATTCGAGACATGTCAAGTCATCACAAGTCAAAGAGGCAAAGTCCGAGTCAAGTCTTGAGTGAATAGTATTCAAGTCCAAGTCGAGTCGCAAGTCATGCCGAATTTTATCAAGTCAAGTCTGAAGTCATTAAAATCATGACTCGAGTCTGACTCGAGTCCAAGTCATGTGACTCGAGTCCACATGTCTGGAATTTTGTGTACAATAAATACAATTTAACTTTCCTTCTTAGTCATTAAATTGAGCATGATGCTCCAGAAATCACACGAACGAGTCTTAAGGGAGCCACACCACTTTTATGACAAGACACTATGGAATATGAATGTGGTTCTGTTGACCTTTAGTTTTATTGCTACTGTGCTTGGAGGACAGTTGGTAGGATTAGGGCAAAATTTAGCACATTTTAATCGTATCGCAATAATGCAGATAACTGATCATTTTGGTTACTATAATCATGATATCACATTTTCATACCATTTCTCTAGTGGCCGGTAAAAAAGTTGAGTAGCTGGTAGATTTTGGAATCCACCAGCCACAGTGGCAGGTGGACAAAATATTTAATTTCCACCCCAGATACACACACACACATACAAATACATGCACACACACATGCACAGACTGTGGTCAAAATGACTTCAAACAGTCTTCTCACTCTCTGGAAATTTCCACAGAGGAAGACTTCAGGGGCACAGAAGGATGAAGGGAACCATTTTCTCATAGCACATATGCATACATACATATGCATGCATCATAAAAATGATACCACAACACACATGCACATGCATGCACACACACACACACACACACAAACACACACACACACACACACACACACAAAGCCCTTTGTATCCCCTCGAGCATCAGATAATAAACTTACAGCGACAAATTGATTATTCTCCAGCTTGATGATGTCTCCCACGCGAACATTCATCCACTTCTCATTCTGCAGCCTAAAAAGCGCCCGCGCACGCACACACACACACACACACGCACACACACACACACACACACACACACATACGTGAGAGAAGTTGGCAAAGACCAGCCACTGTGCTACTCCTTTCCTCTCTTCTCCGTTCAGGTGAAGGAGGGGAAAAAAATGAAAGAAAGGCAGAAAGAAAGGAGGAAGAGAAAAGAGGAAGAGTGTGTGAGGAACTTACTTTCCCCGGATGAGGACCTGAGACTGGCGGTTGTTGACCTGCTGGTCACTCTTGTGGCGAAACTGCAACCGAGAACGCACCAGTTACTGCCAGGGTACTTAACCAGGGTAATATCAACATCAGTGAGTAAAGGTGATGTAATCTCAGAGAAGGGTAATTGACCAGGTTAATATCAGCATCAGTGAGTAAAGGTGATGTAATCTCAGAGAAGGGTAATTGACCAGGGTAATATCAGCATCAGTGAGTATAGGTGATGTAATGTCAGAGAAGGGTAATTGACCAGGGTAATATCAGCATCAGTGAGTATAGGTGATGTAATCTCAGAGAGGGGTAATATCTGACACCACTGCTACAGTAGTGTGTCCTTAGAGTAAGCTGGTGAATTCATGTTTTTTTCTCTCTATGTTACAGATTACCGTAAATAGTACTTGGTGCTCACAAAGCATGACCAGAGACTCTGTGTTAGACGTTTGCATCAATTAAAAGTCTCAAAAAGCTATTTGTGTGCTCCGGTCCTTCCCTGGGTCATTTGAAGTGGCCCAGGGCCTGCTGCTAGTACTTGATGCTAATTTACATTCTCCAACACGGCCCCTGGTAGTGATTATAAAGGAGCATACAGGTAACTGATTATGGGATTAAAATAGCCCAAATGGTTTTAAGTGGCGTAGAGCTGACTGAAAATAGAGTTAAAATAGAGTTAAAATAGAGTTAAACTAGAGTTAAGATAGAGTTAAGGCCCATTCACACCAAGAACGATAACGATAACTATAACTATAACCATAACGATAAAAGCGTTCACACTGAACAACGATAAACAAAGTCTCTCATTGTGTTAATAAATGTGAGGGCTAAAATTCGATGGGTTCTGATTGGCTATTAGCATTTTATCGTTGTGAAAATCGCTCTGAAAGTGATCCCCAACGATATCGTTCTTCATGTCGTTATCGTTATAGTTTATGTGTGAACGTCGTCATTCATATTAACGAGAACGATATTTATTTATAGTTATCGTTATCGTTTTTGGTGTGAATGGGCCTTTAAGCTAGAGTTAAACTGCAGCTGTGACGGAGTGACTCACATAGTCGTCAGTAGCGTCTTTGACGGCGGAGATGGTCAGCACCATCACCAGAGGCACTATGGTGGTGAACCAGGACAGAGAGGAGATCTCTGGAATCAGCTGAGGAGACAGGAGAGGCCATTACTCAAGTTCCGGAACATACTCCTCGCTACTCCTGAAGTACACTCTCTCTACTCCTGAAGTACACTCTCCTCGCTACTCCTGAAGTACACTCTCCTTGCTACTCCTGAAGTACACTCTCTCTACTCCTGAAGTACACTCTCTACTCTATTCCTGAAATACACTCTCTTCCTTTCTCAATACTGAAGTGCACTCTAAAAAAAACTAAGTATAAGTATATATACTCTTTTGATCCCGTGAGGGAAATTTGGTCTCTGCATTTATCCCAATCTGTGAATTAGTGAAACACACTCAGCACACAGTGAACACACAGTGAGGTGAAGCACACACTAATACCGGTGCAGTGAGCTGCCTGCAACAACAGCGGCGCTCGGGGAGCAGTGAGTGGTTAGGTGCCTTGCTCAAGGGCACTTCAGCCGTGCCTACTGTTCGGGGTTCGAACCGGCAACCCTCCAGTTACAAGTCCGAAGCGCTAACCAGTAGGCCACGGCTGATGTTAGGTGACTGCTGTACCCATGCTGTGCCCATGTAGTCTGCTGTACCCATGTAGTCTGCTGTACCCATGCTGTGCCCATGTAGTCTGCTGTACCCATGCTGTACCCATGTAGTCTGCTGTACCCATGCTGTGCCCATGTAGTCTGCTGTACCCATGCTGTACCCATGCTGTGCCCATGTAGTCGGCTGTACCCATGCTGTGCCCATGTAGTCTGCTGTACCCATGCTGTACCCATGCTGTGCCCATGTAGTTGGTTGTACCCATGCTGTACCTATGTTGGCTGTTCCTGTGGGTGGTTACCTGCAGTATCAGCAGCACTACGAAGTAGGCATTGGCCACCCGCTGGGACTGTTCAAAGAGGTTGATGGGCAGGAAGGTGAAGATGTTGTACTTTGAGGTTTTGATCCGGTTGTCCTGAGCGGATGAGACAATAACAAAATGCACCCTACACTTTTACAATGAAGTTACTCACCACAGCACCCCTACACCTCTACTCCCTTTGTGGGGTAAGTTACAGGGAGAGATTAGACTCATTAGCGCTCATTGTGGGGTAAATTACAGGGAGAGATTAGACCCATTAACGCTCATTGTGGGGTGAATTACAGGGAGAGATTAGACCCATTAACACTCATTGTGGGGTAAATTATAGGGAGAGATTAGACCCATTAACGCTCATTGTGAGATAAATTACAGGGCGAGATTAGACCCATTAACGCTCTTTGTGAGGTAAATTACAAAGAGGGAGATTAGACCCATTAACGCTCATTGTGGGGTAAATTACAGGGAGAGATTAGACCCATTAACGCTCATTGTGGGGTGAATTACAGGGAGAGATTAGACCCATTAACGCTCTTTGTGAGGTAAATTACAAAGAGGGAGATTAGACCCATTAACGCTCATTGTGGGGTAAATTACAGGGAGAGATTAGACCCATTAACGCTCATTGTGGGGTGAATTACAGGGAGAGATTAGACCCATTAACACTCATTGTGGGGTAAATTATAGGGAGAGATTAGACCCATTAACGCTCGTTGTGAGATAAATTACAGGGCGAGATTAGACCCATTAACGCTCTTTGTGAGGTAAATTACAAAGAGGGAGATTAGACCCATTAACGCTCATTGTGGGGTAAATTACAGGGAGAGATTAGACCCATTAACGCTCATTGTGAGATAAATTACAGGGAGAGATTAGACCCATTAACGCTCTTTGTGAGGTAAATTACAAAGAGGGAGATTAGACCCATTAACACTCATTGTGGTGTAAATTACAAGGAGAGATTAGACCCATTCAAGTTCATTGTGAGGTAAATTACAGGGAAAGAGATTAGACCCATTAATGCTCTTTGTGAGGCTAATAACGGGCATACCAGCTGACACAATCAGTTCTCACATGTTCCTACTTGAGTAATATCAGCATCAGTGAGTAAAGGTGATGTAATCTCAGAGAAGGGTAATTGACCAGGGTAATATCAGCATCAGTGAGTATAGGTGATGTAATGTCAGAGAAGGGTAATTGACCAGGGTAATATCAGCATCAGTGAGTATAGGTGATGTAATCTCAGAGAGGGGTAATATCTGACACCACTGCTACAGTAGTGTGTCCTTAGAGTAAGCTGGTGAATTCATGTTTTTTTCTCTCTATGTTACAGATTACCGTAAATAGTACTTGGTGCTCACAAAGCATGACCAGAGACTCTGTGTTAGACGTTTGCATCAATTAACACTCGGTATCATGTTTCAACACACTTTAGGTCAATATCACACCGGAATTCTCCTTTAAGAACACTGTGCCCCTAATAGCACCGCAGTCACGCTATCCGGAAAAAATTCTTTGGTCACCTCTATTAACGATTTACAGCTCCCATTGACTTTTATTCAACACATGTAAACAATGGGGGAGCCGTAAATAGGCCGTAACTAAGTTGTTGCTGCTGCATTTAATGTGTACAGACCCTGAGCAAGCTACTGACGAGGTTTGGTGCTGTTTTGAACAATATGGTTGAAAAAATGCTATTTGGGAAGTGTTTAGCTTACTGCCCTTAGCTAATCCACTGTTTGCTATTTGGGGCCATAGCATATACCAGGCCAAGCTCTGAAGTGGTTGATCAACGAAAATGACTGTCTCCATGGCTTATTTGATGTGTTTTAATGCGGAAAAACACCCTTGGGTCAATTTTAGCAGGAATTACACTTTAACTAGCTTCACCACTGCATCACTGTCTTTTCTGGATCTTGGTTCTACTGAAAGACTCCGAAGTAATGCTGCTTTTCTCTCCCTCTAATAGAGTCTATGACATAGACGACTCATGAGCATGTTTGGTGGTAATAGTGCTTTAGATTTTTTTTTGTCCTTGCGCAATTGTTGCCTCATTATTGAATGATGAAGGATGAGTCACATTGTCTACTTCTCTTGTCTACTTCTCTCACACACAGACACACACACACACACACACACACAGCTGTAGTGTACTCACTGCGTAGGAGAACTTCTCATTGTAAACTCGGTCATTGGCTCGGACACGCCTCTCTTCCTCTACACAACCTGGGGGAAGGTGAGGAGGAATTTAACACTGACACAAATACTCAACATGAGATATGTCAAAATATATTCAACATTAAAGCTGCAGTTGGCAAGTCTGACAGACTGAGGGGAGTTAGCCAACATTTTGAATGTTTACAACTCTCCTGTCCCTCCCCCACTACAACCGAGCACCCTCTCATCGAGTTTGTGCTCGTCAGTGCGCACTAGACTGACTAGTGATTGACAGTCAGATCTCACACAGCCCTGCTCTGATTGGACCAGAAGAACCGGGAGCTGTGGATTTTTGTAAAACAAATAACAGGTTCTAGGTGGAGGTAGAACTGCTGGGGTTTTTCTAAAACCATCTGATTTATGTTGTTCTGCCAGAGCAAAGTGTCGGTTTCAGTGATTATGATACAAAAAATCTTGCCAACTGCAGCTTTAAATACTGGCAGATAGATTAAAATCAAACTCGAATTAACATCAAATACTTACAAAGATACTAAACATGAAATGCTGACAAATATATTAAACATCAAATACTGACAAATGTACATTTTCATGTTCTAGATCTATTCAGAGGGAGACCACAAGTCATTAGTATAACAGCCCAATAATCTCACACAAAGACCTGCTAAGACTTCCCTCAGTGACCTGACTTTAAGTATTAAATCTCCATTCACAGTTTTCATCCAAACACAGGAACAGACAAGATCATGGGCTCCGTGTATATGAGGGGAAAGCACCCATACCCCTGGAAGAACACCTTGACCCTGGTCATACTGCCCAGTGATAGAGCGTCATCTCCATGACGTGTGATGTCCGGATGTTGCGGTGCGGCTGCCCGCTACCCCTGAAGTGAATGCAGCTGATCCGAACGGGACTCAGACCGTGATTCACAAACACCCTTTTATTAGCACATTAGCACAAACATAGTATTCCAGCACACACACAAACATGGACAAAGACAATGAAACACGGTGCGAACAGTTCAAAAACATGGACAAAAACTACACGCTGCAGCCGCGCTGGCTTCCGGGTGCTGTAGGCTGGGAAAGGACCCGACGTGAAGTCGGGAAGGACTTTGTGCATTGGGGGATGTGAAGTCAGAGATGTGGGGGGATCAAGTGTGTGGGATAAGAGGGGTGTTTTTGTCTTTCATGTGTTAGGGGAATATTTAAGGGGGATACAGAGGATGTATAATGATGCTAGGCATTGTGTTGACTATGTATGGTGATATTTGACCAGAAATGTATGTTTGTAGAGATGATTGATTTTGGTTGTTATAGTGGGTCAGGCCAGGCAAAATATATTCTTGGCCAAAACAGGTCTAAAAGAGAGAAGTGTCTGAAGTGAGCTTGAGACAGCACCTAGACCTTGAATAGCTGTACGCATCAGTCAATACTTGTGAGGGGAGAATTGTTATTTTTTTGAGTTGTGATTATTGAAGCTATTTTGGAAGTTTAAGTTTTAGTGTTGAGAGTTGTTGCATTGGAGATTTTTTTTTCTTTTTTTTGTTTATTTCAGTTAGTTTTTTTTTTTCTTTTTCCTGACTGGCATGCTTATCTGCGGTGAAAGTAAATAAAACGCTTACAACTGCCTTTGCCCAAACATCTGACGCACTGCCTCCAGTTTTTCCACCGCAGTGAGGTTAACCCGACTACACCGGACAAGAGCGTCGGCGTCAGCTCCATGATGTGTGATGTCATCTACCTTGTTTGGACTCTTTCCTGCGTGGCGTCCAGCCTCCTCTCCACGGCACTAACGTCCCCAGCCATCTCGCCGCCATCGCCCGTCCACACCGCAGTCATGCTTACGCGGCACACACAGAGTTAAGCGGTCAGTAACTCACCGGAGGCAGGAGACACACCCGCTACGTAGGGGAGAAGGCGACGCTTTACATGCCCCCCACACACACACACACATTTTACACTCAAACCAACCAAAACCTCATCGGCTCACATGATGACCCACAGAGAGAGGGGCTGGACAGCAGAGCACAGCAAAGCTTAATACCTGTCCTCACAGGCTTCTGCAAACAGAGCGTGAAGTTGTGTGTGTGTGTGTATGTGTGTTTCTGCGCTGGAATGTGGCTGGATGCTGTCTGCACATGTCTACCTACCCAGAGCAGAGTAGGAAGATACAGTTACTTACCACCCCCCCCCCCCCACACACACACACACACACACACACACACACGGCCATTACATATGGACTCTACGCCTTCAGACACAATCACTCACTACATACACATTAACTCTCTCACACACACATACACACATATGGGCTCTACGCATTCAGACACAACCATCACCGCACACACACTGCATATGGGCTCTATGCATTCAGACACAACCATCACCACACACACACTGCATATGGGCTCTACGCATTCAGACACAACCATCACCACACACACACTGCATATGGGCTCTACGCATTCAGAAACAACCATCACCACACACACCTGGCTGTGATGGTAAGAGGATGGAGGTCATCAGGACACACACATCACACACACCACAGACTAGCCACAAAGTCAATGAGCACAAAGCGGCACACACACGTCACACAGAGGGTACACACACACACACATCATACAGATGACGCACACACACGTCACACAGAGGGTACACACACACACACATCATACAGATGACACACACACACATCATACAGAGGGTACACACACACATCACACACACGTCACACTGAGGGTACACACACACACACACATCAGACACACACGTCACACAGAGGGTACTCACACACACATCACACACACGTCACACAGAGGGTACACACAACGTCACACACACGTCATACAGATGACACACACACATCACACACACACGTCACACAGAGGGTACACACACACATCACACACACACGTCACACAGAGGGTACACACACACATCACACACACACACGTCACACAGAGGGTACACACACACACACACACACGTCACCCAGAGGGTACACACACACACAGAGGGTACACACACACACACACACACACACGTCACACAGAGGGTACACACACACGTCACACAGAGGGTACACACACATCACACACACATCACACAGAGGGTACACACACACACACACACACACACATCATACAGAGGGTACACACAGCGTCACACACATGTCACACAGAGGGTACACACACACACGTCACACAGAGGGTACACACAGCATCACACAGTGAATGACAGTTCCAAAATGAAACCTTCACACAGCTGAGCTCTGAGGCCACACGGGACACACTGCATGCTCTTATCAACCACCAGCACCACTACTCTGCTGTGTGTGTGTGTGTGTGTGTGTGTGTGTGTGTGAGAGAGAGAGAGAGACAGAAAGAGTGTGTGAGTGTCATGAGCACAGCTGGTAGCTTGCGCTGCCACCGGAGGCAGGCTGTGAGTCAGCGACCATTAGAGCAGAGTTTTTATGGTGCTCAGGGCTGGTGCTCAGGGCTGGTGCTCTGGGCTCTCTCTACTATTGGTCAGCAGGAGCGGTTGGCTGTGGTCCAGCAGGGGCTAGAGAGGAGCAGGACCAAACACACAACACACTAACACACTCATCATTACGAGGACCAAACACACAACACACTAACACACTCACCATTACGAGGACCAAACACACAATACACTAACACACTCACCATTACGAGGACCAAATACACAACACACTAACACACTCATCATTAAGAGGACCAAACACACAACACATTAACACACTCACCATTACGAGGACCAAACACACAACACACTAACACACTCACCATTACGAGGAGCAAACACACAATACACTAACACACTCACCTTTACGAGGACCAAATACACAACACACTAACACACTCACCATTACGAGGACCAAACACACAATACACTAACACACTCACCATTACGAGGACCAAATACACAACACACTAACACACTCACCATTACGAGGACCAAACACACAACACACAACACACTCACCATTACAAGGACCAAATGAAATGAAAACTTTAGATCTTTAGGTCTGAATACTAGCAAATCAGCCCTACCCGGCACACATACCACATGAGGGAAATCAAGTCTACACACACACACACACACACACACAGGATAAATCATACACACACACACACACACACAGTGTTAATCACACGTTTACACAAACAGACACATAGTAAATCACACAAGTCTACACAGGCAAACACACAGAGTAAATCACACAAGTCTATGCACAGACACACACAAATGGGGTAACTCATCCCTAACTGAAACGTATTGGTTAACCCAAACAGGAAGAAGACTTGCTGAGGTGAGAAGCCCTTTAGAGCAATCCAACCCCATTCACACATTAATAATTGAACGGCCTTCGGTGCTCTGTGTGGTGTTTACGCATCTACTCGACCGGGCT
Source organism: Alosa sapidissima (assembly GCF_018492685.1). Classification (NCBI taxonomy): domain Eukaryota; kingdom Metazoa; phylum Chordata; class Actinopteri; order Clupeiformes; family Clupeidae; genus Alosa; species Alosa sapidissima. Next base: position 22,909,513 of record NC_055967.1, read on the forward strand.
AAATACCCAGGATCTGAAATACCTGCTGCTTCAGCTCCACACAACACTCAGGGTGTCTCCCAAGCTGCCTGATCAAAAAACGATCAAAAACAACCACTGTTCCAGCACGCAGGTCGGAGTGATTCCTACGGCAGATATTATAATCCGACTCTAAAACACACTACACATACACACACCACATAGTCTAAAACAGCTACCGATATTGCAGGTGCGTAAAAGCATAGCCACATCAGGTGTGTGTCTATATTACAGGTGCATCCCTCACAGCTAAAGCAAAAAAGCAAAAGTCTTTTACCTGGCAGATGAAAATACACTGCCCCAATAATAATGGGGCTTTGATTCAAACCGATGCAATAAGGGCTCTCCAAAACTAATCATCTCGAAGACATCTTCTAACCTGAAAACCCAACCTGTTATGTCCTGGTGTGGCCTGTGGTGGAGAGAGATGGTTTTACCTGCTGGAGACACCTTCCCCACCCTCATGTCCTCAGTGTTGCACTGCAGGCACAGCAGGCGTGAGTGTGTGTGTGGGGGGGGGGTGTCAGCTGTACGCACGCCGAGTGGGGCCGTCAGCTCTCATCCTACAGCAGCGCTCTAGAAGCACACATACAAAACTGAACACACGCATTCACACACAGCGACTGAACACACACACACAAACCTCAGACACCCAGCAGCCTGTAACTTAATGACCCAAGTTAGCGCAGGTTCACTGGAGCTACGCTACTCTCATAGGAGCTCACATGTCCCTGTGCTAGCCCTGCCCCTCTTCCCACACACACACACACACACACGTCACATACATACAAACACACCGTAAGGCAAGGCTGAACACACTAACATGCCAGTTATCATTCACACACACACACACACACACACACACACACACACACACACACACACACACACACAAACTAAAAGATGTGGCACACACACACACATACTAAAAGATGTGACTCACACATACATACACACACACACACACACACACACACACACACACACACACACACACACACACAGATGGACAAGGCTCTAACTCACCCACACACATACACATGAAATAATGGCAGACCTTCCAATTTATCTCACAGGGCCAGCACACAGTGTGACACAAAGGGCCAGTGTGTGGTGTTTACAAGAAGGTGTTTACATGCTCTCCGTCTGCCGGCCCTTTGTTAAGGGGTGACTGTGGCCGAGAGGTTTGGATGTGGCTTTCATGTTTACCTTTCTTGGATTTAGTTATGCTATTTTGCTTTTTAAATTTATTCCAAAAACATTAATTGTACGTATGTCTGATTGATTGGTTATACTTATGTCTGAACACAGGAGAGATGACAAAAGGCCTTACACATCACATGCCAAACAGTATGTATTATTTATATTTATCTAAACATTGGGGTATACTACGAAGCACGTTAGACATATCTAGGCTATGTAGACATATCGAGGCTTGACAAAGCCTTGACTCAGGGGTATACGTTAAGTGATACTACGATAGCAGTTACGTAATATATTTGTCAAACTAGGCTTTCAGCTCAGATCTGTGCGCGTTCTCTGTGTTGGGATGACGTTGGCCAATCGTAAACGTGGAGACGCACAAGACCGCCTATATTAAAAAACAATTACTTCCGCATTTATGAGCGATAGTGTAATCTACACTGCGGTCATTTTTAGTGTCTAGCATAACATCAAATAAATAGATTGTCATCAGATGTTGTATGGTATGCACGTCCATAGTGGCATATTTGCACACACAACACTAAAGCGCATTCGAGATCCAAAATGTTTGTAGAGGCGGAGCTCCACCTGTAAGATATATGACAGAATCCTACACGTGAGATAACTTTTTATTCGTTTTTTATTGGTTGACAGCATAAGATACCATGATGATATAGCGACGCTAAAACAGATCCACTTTCGTGTCACAGCATAGCCTGGCTTTGAGCGCAACATACCTCGCTAACCCACTAATCGAGAATCGTAGTATACCCCACATATCTGTTATTTATATTTATCTAAACGTATCTGTTATTTATATTTATCTAAACCAAATGGTGCTGAAGTTCACACTCACAGGTGTTCTTACCAACACACACGTCTCTCCTCCAACCTGCCTTAACATCAGGGTATCTCCAGGTGAAGTCAAGGGTTCCTCTGTAAACACACACACCTCTGCACACACACACAGACACACACACACACAAAGAAAACAGCAGGTTATCTCCCCATAACACAAACAAAGACTTGCCACAAATACATGTCACCTTTCAAGAGATTTCTGCATGTTTAATTCAACAGTGTTCTTGCTCTTTGTGTCTTTTCAAGGGAATGACAAGACACAAAGAGACAATGACATGTGCGTGTGTTTGTGTGTGTGTGTGAGAATGAGAATGTGCTGGTACTACAAGGAGGGAGTGGAAATCGAGGCAGACAGCAGCTGCAGGGGGTAATTGTAGATGTGCCCCACAGCGAGCTGGTGTAGAGGGAGTCGGTGTGTTGGTGTCTGTGCCCCACAGCGAGCTATGTAGAGGGAGTCAGTGTGTTGGTGTCTGTGCCCCACAGTGAATTGGTGTAGAGGGAGTCAGTGTGTTGGTGTCTGTGCCCCACAGCGAGCAGTGTGTTGTGTCTGCGGGGCCGTCCTGTTTTTTCTTAATGAGATCCGCGAAGAGCGGCAGGCAACTCTGCAAGCCCCAGGGGCCAGCAGCACCACTCCCCAGCCCCCTACACTGCAGGGCAGGCCGAGGTGCTGATGTCAGCACTCAGGAATCAGGTAACTGAAAGGTACACTGGAGGGAAATTAGCTTTCTCGCATCATTAGAGTAGCTAACAAACATAGGAAAAAAGGATGATGAAGCACTGATCTCACATTACACATTAAGTTAGAAAAAATAACACACTGTAGTGTGTAACTGTGATTACAGACTGAGCTTCCATGGACAATTTTGTTTTCTAAATACCAAATCCTGATTGGTTCATCTTTTGTTGCCTGGACCACAACTTGTATTCTGACATGTTGATTTTTATGCTATTCATTCTACTCAGAAACACAAAAAGCATGAGAATATTCTGAGACAAACTCTGTTATGCACCTAATAAGATGCAATTACATGAATGAATGAGTTCTCCGCTATAACCAATATTCGACTCTGACTAGCCTATGACATAAACTTAAGCACAACAAGAATATAGATAGCCAATTTCGTGACAGATCACTTACTTACTGGGTAGCCAACAAACCAACGGCGAAATGTGTAGTTGAGGATCTGCTTTTCCAAGCTCGATCGTTGAAGTGGGAAATAGACGCACTGTTATGAATGTCGTAGCGCATAAAGGTAAACCCCGCCGTGTCACAGACATAACATGTTCTAGAAGAGCATGCATGGAATGATGTTAGGGCTACAGAACGAGCAACGGAAACACTTCGGCAACAATGCGGATTCCGTGGCCTATGTAGGCGACTTCTAACTCAACAATGATGCTTTTAAACAAAAAAAATGAGTAAGAGGAATCGTCCATCACTCACCAAAATCACGCTCCATTCATAGCAGACAGACACCAATCCTACAATAAAGGGCGGAGCTGCTCGCTTATCAGCACAAGACTTAATGCAGGTCCATGCTTGTAGGGAATTCATATGCCTCCCCTCTTTCTTTCTCTCTTTCGCTCTCTGTCCCTCTCTTCCTCTCTCTCCTGCGCTCGCTCTCCCACACAGTTGCGAAGGCAACTGCTGATTGTGAATCAAATTTCGAAAGAAAATGGGGTTGTGTTACCTCATAACCGAGATAATGTAGCTAACCAACTTCCAAGATTTCTGTCAACTATCCCTGAAGCAAAATCTGCCTGTAACAGTCCTGTAAATGGTTCCTGAGTAGCAACAGGATTCATAGGAATATTCTAATGAGCTGGTAGACGAGTCATTTAGGCCTACTTAGTTGTTCACGTTACCAACCCTCAAAATTCATCAATGAATGGATTTGGATGGATGAACATGGATGCCTAAGATTCGTTCTACATTACATTGTGAAGAAATTATAAATTGTATTTTATAACCTATCGACCACTTTACAGGAGGGCCTAAAATTGCTCTAAAATGACTTTTAAAACAATGTTGTCCTTTTGACAGTATAAAGAGCTGATCAAGAGCTTTCATTTGTATATCTGTGATATATATCTCTCGGTTTCACCAAAAATGTCACTTAGCCTACATCCCTGGCTATGTCATTAATATTTACAATAGCCTTCAATTTAAGAGATAGTTTAAAAGGTCAAGGCCAACAGGTCAAAAGGGATCAAATGAAGAGAAATCCATTTCCATTGACCATTGTTATTGTAGGCCTAGGCCTATTGTATTGTGTTGTGTTTTATAAAGAATGATTACAATGATCTCTATTGTCTAGAACTTGGTCATCTAAGTCATAATGGAAATGTAAGCATCTGAAGGGTGCTGTATTCTCTTAAAGGGACACCAGGCAAGCTTGATGCTTTTTCTTTACGAAACTCCCCCTCGCTCGGTCTGAAGCTTTTTTCCTTTTCTTTGCATCTTCCGTCAAGGGTTTTCGCTGCTTCTTCACTGGCTCTGCCATTATACACACGTTTGCAACAATCGCTAGAGTTTCGTTAGCCTGCCTCTGTGCTGTATGCAGGATGTAAACTGATCCTGCTTCGGTCGGCGGGTAGGATACACCGAACTTGCAAGTGGGATATTCTTCTTACAGGCAGTAGGGGCGGGCGAGAGAGTCTTCATTCGCCCTGTAATGAGTCATTTAACCATATACCAACTTACGAAGATTTAATTTCAACTGACCCTGTAGTTGTTATAGTTGTCCTCTTATAGTTGTCCTGTCCTCTTCTTCTGATCAAATGTATTTGTGAAGTTGTGACCCACAACCCTACCTGTCTGCAACTGCCATATGTCTCAGACGACAGGCTGCGGTTAGTCACCAAAACAACAGAAAACCTGAATTATAAAAAAGAGCTGATGGCTAACCTCCAGATTTCTAATGTGTTGGTTCAAATATGGTCTTAATGTAAACATGTTTGGGTATAAATATGTAGCCTATGTGTATATTACATATGCATTTGTTCATATGCAGAGAGAAGTTGAAATACACAGTAAACATGTAAGTAATATAGATTTTTCCCAAATAATTTGCTGTTGTTGTGAAATTCAGTATTTTACAGCCAACAGGTAAAAAGTATATGTATATGTATCCATAGGCCTATAGACCCTGCAGAAATGAACATGTGCGTTCCTAAGGGATTTCCGGCGGCACAGAAAACATTGAGCTAATGGTAATGGGGACAAAACACAAGTTTTACGTAAAAGTCAACTTTTTCCAATTCATCTGCATTGGGTTCTGGACATTTCAGCCTGAAATCCCCATGGAACAGATTTAAAATGTATATCTAATAGAGGTAGGCCTATATCGTGTAGGCTATTCGTGAATTCGTGTATGGTTTTGCAGATTTAGTGTGGAGTTATGGTGTTTGAAATACATGTTTAGAAAATGGTGTGACAAGCAAAGATTTAGTGTGTAAGCAGTTGAAAAAAAAACCCTCTATTACACACTAAATTATTTTCAGTTCAATATTATATGACCACCAACCACATCCCTGCATGGCTCTTTTGCAAGCAATGGAAGGGGAATGCAGAGACATGATAGGGTCAGTTCAAGGGTGCATATAGATAGATAGATAGATAGATAGATAGTTTATTGATCCCCAGGGGAATATGGCACAGAAGGTGATATTTTACCCGTTGCCTAGCCTGAGAGGACATCATCTGCAATGTCGACCAGGACTTGTGAACAGATCTGAACAGAAGGCAGGATCCATAAGCGGTGCTGTGTATGGTTTTGTTTAGAAAAGATTGTTAAGTTTTGATTGCAGTGTTTCATTCTGGCATAGATGTGAGTTGTTTATCTCCAAGTGCTATGTCTTATTGGCCTGTGTGTAGAGTTTAGACATAATGAGACAAATTCTGCAAAAGGTGTGAAAAGAGAAGAGCAATAGGCAAAAACTGTAATATTGCCCCTAGCGGTGTATTTTGAGGTAACAGTGTCAACAGACAACAGAGCAACAGAAACGGATCAAGCGAATATGGTGTTGAGGTGTCCATAATAATTACAAAAACTAACCTTATTTCTGCGATTAGTTGAAGACCAGGCAGCTCACTGCGCCGGGATTAGTGTGTGCTTCACCTCACTGTAGGCCCTTTCACACTGGCGAAATCGCTGCGATTTTATGTACCAGAATCGCAGAACGACTGTCCCTTTCACATAGACCGAGCCGGAACGGTGGGACAAAGTGTCTCGCCAAATTTACAAGACATTTTGCAGAGTTTTTTCGTTCTGGCACCAGTGTGAATGGGTCAAGGCGGAAAGGGGAATCTGGGCGGGCATTTCGATGCTATGTCCAGCCCACCACAGGAGATTGCAAATCAATCTGATCAAAAGCAGCAATAACAGAGACACCACATAATGTCAATCTATAAATTCACAAAGTCTCCAGTCATTCAATGCCTGCTAGAGTTGACTCCCCAGTTTCCGACCTCTGACTCACACATTACGTGACGTGAATGATGCGGAATGATGATGTTTTCACTCGGAGAAAGGTTTTTCCGAAGCCCATGAACGCTAAGTAAGTACGACTATCACTCTACACGCCCCCTGTTGCACTTCACAATTTAATTTACTATAGCTGATCCTGCCTCCTGGCTCCCTAAAATGCCGCATCATGTGAACAGATCAGCAGGCCGGCAAATTTTCATCTCGCTTTCAGACACAAAAAGACGGCAAAAAGACGTCTCCTCTTCCCGCAAATTTAGCGGGATCTCTGTGTGAAAAGGCCTTGTGTGTGTGCTGTGTGTGTTTCAATTCACGGATTGGGATAAATGCAGAGACCAAATTTCCCTCACGGGATCAAAAGAGTATATAAGTATAAGTATAATATAAGATCTAAGTCAGTGGTCCCCAAACTTTTTCTTCCGAGGGCCAGCTTACTATGCCTGGCTCTAAGAGAGGGCCAGAGACTCGGAGTATATCAGTAACCATAAATAGCTTAGTGCTGTGAACAACAGCAGTCTACCTTAGTTGAATATTCCATTACATTTAATCTATAGGCTATTGCAATTTAATACCATTGTTAGCTGTGTTTATATTGCCATCATGCCATATCAGTGTAAAACGTAACTCAAATTAAACTAGACTGCATTTCCGGCGGGAACTGCGAAAGTGTGCTTGCCCTGGTCCGGTCAGCAACGTGAGCGGACAGTGGCATACGCTATGCTGAACCTGGCTTGATCCAGGCATTGTAACAGTGCCTTTCAATGTTGGAGCAGTGGCAATATCTCAAAAGCTCTAGGAGAGGGCTATTCAACTATTGGCTTGCGGGTTGAATGCGATTTGTTGGATTTTACCTTTGGCCTGCCTTCGAACAATAAAATGACAGCAGTGATTGAAATGACAGCAGTGAAATGATGCGTCTTGCGCCTCTCAAACTGGGCTATCAGGTAACCTACAGTACAACAGAAATTATGAAATATGACCAAGGCATTAAAAAGCTGCTTGTTTGTCAGGATACTTTTTCACTGATTTATTTAAAAAAAAAATATGAGCTATGAGTGTGAATGTTATATATTCCATCCCACAAATTATGTTTTACTGGTTTATTTCACAAATAATCTATATAGATTTGCTCTATAAAGACCTTATGTCTGTTTGGGATTGTTTTGTGAGCCTGGGGTTGTTTTGAGAGCCTATTGATGTAGCCTATCTCAGAATAAAGGAATACTTCATATTACTCTAAACCACCGTCTGTAAATCAACTGTATACTACTGTCTACATTGCACTATATTTCTTGACCTGTCTCTGTATGTTTCATCACCTTTCTATACTTTGCCTCACATTGCAACACAGCTCAGATCTTTGGTTGCTATGAAGGCCAGTCGTTCTAAATGGATGGTTGCTATGGCCAAAGGCCAGTTCTATCTCTGCCGTTGTCAAGCGGGCATATCGTAGAATTCTGATTAACCTTATCTTAAAACATCTCTATTTTACTTAGCCCACTTCCATACAGTGGGTCCCATTAAGAAGTGGCCACTTCATTCACGCTTACCGTGATACACACAGCAGCATTAAATTAATCTGTCACCATACGCCTATGCCTACGTTTGCAAAGAAAACATTTTAATTTGATTCACATGAAACGTTACATTTCATGTACATGTTGACAATGAGTAGGCTAGTTTTGGTTGTTGGTGGTGTTATTGCATCCCTTAGTTATGCCTACAATGCAAGTTCCCTCGCGATTGGAAGCTCCTGTAGACAATAGCAGACGCATTTCAAAACATCGCGTTAGGAGTCCTTGCCACTTCTTTTAAGCTGTCACAGACGTAGGTGCTACTTTTAGGGCTAAAGTGCTTCGTGAATTACTGTTAGTAAAAAAAAATAGCAGTCCTAAAGTTACACGTGATGAAGTTACGAGTGCAAGTATCTCATATCAAATGACCATGGCATTACACTAAACAACATAAATCCCAATTAGCAACATAGCACTACATCTCCTCCTCCCTATAGCTAGCCACACAAGAAATGAGTGATACTAAATCTCTGCTTAGCATGCTTCTCCGCTTAGCATTCTAATAACAGAAGAGGCACATTTATGTTGACCACTACAACATGACTCATGTCTGTAACGTTAACTGTATAAAACACTTACTTTCATAAAGGACGCATACCATCCAGCACATGGAAACCGATATTTTAGGTTCTTGGCCACAAACTCAAAACGTGTCTCTCTGAAGCCCTGTTCTAGAATCTTTGCTCTGAAGGCTGTGTTGCTAAGGCAACATCAAATAAACGAAATGATAGTCTTTCAGTATTAAATGTGTACGTGTGATTCCGAATGGATGTGTGTGGTTTGCGATTAGAATAAACAAGAAATAACATTTCCAATAATTTCCCATAATAAATTACATAATATTTGCACCTTCCTTACTTGTGAATCTCACACCGTATTTCAAGTAGGCTACACTAGTGAAATGTAATACAACGTTGCCACCTAGCGTTCAGATAGTTCTAGGCTATTTAACATTAACGTGACATTGCTTGTTTATTCTTTCGTCAACTCCATGCTTTTAGGAAAACAATCTTTTTATCATAGTACCCTCTTCAATGAGCGATTACCAGCTCGTTTTTGTAACAGAGATAGCTGTTTATTATCCCTAGGTTTACAGAAATACCTATTCATATTAATACGTAGCCTATGGAGTGCTGCCGACCACTGTTCATTACATGGCCCAGAATGCCTTGCATGTCTTTACAACAAAACAACACAGTAAAACCTAAATGCCCGTAAACATATGCATTTGCATACTTGTAACATTTTTAATAATACTCTCCCATCATGATATGTAACAATAATAAAAAATTTAATTTGAATACCGTCAATGTGAAAACAACTCTATTATGTAAGCTATATATAGCTACTGTTCTCCCTGCTATTTCAGTTCGTAAGTCTGTACTATCCCATGGCAGAGCAAGGATTTCATGATTGGGCAAGGTTGCCTGGAGACATTGTGTCTGCTCTGAGACATTGTGCATACATGGAAGGCATTGTAATAAAAGGTGGATGGTGTGAATTACCAAATACCCGAGGGTGGTTTGCCAAATGATGGACACTTTTGGAATATTTCTTATTTTTTTTTTTTTTTTTGCCTATGCACCCTCACACTGGAGTCCCCAGTTCATATACAAAATTTGGTATCGATATATGACAGTGTTCCTGAGATATGGACGACTTCCTGTTTCGGAGCTTCACCGCCGATTTCGTTTGGCTGTGACGGGCAAACGCTTTCGAAAATCAAAAATCCTTCTGCTAACATTTGTGAGGCTTGGTCCAAGGATAATGTACGTCAAGTTTCGTGGCGTTCGGACCAAATTTGTGACCTGTGAAAATTTAGTTTCGCTTTCTGTTCAATCCAATATGGCGGACGAACGGCACGCCCACCTGACGTCATCTTCGCGACCAACTTACACCGGTACTGACCGGACGTTTTAAAGTTGGAACGGTGTCTCTGTCTCAAAGGGCCTAGGCGCTAGGGCTGACAAAAAATTAGGGAGACGGGAAAAATAATAATAATAAAACTTAAGAAGAACAATAAGTGTGCTGCTTTGCAAGCACACTTAATAATACTAATAAAAAGGCTTTTGCATTCCCAAAACAAGTATATTTTATTAAAAATGTGTGAACTCTGAACTCTGAAAATGTAAAGTTCTCAAACTATGAGAATTTTATGAAGCGCTAAAGTGGTCTGAAATGACCACCATTCTAACTTTCACTCACCTGAACTTGTGACCTCTTTGTAGGCCTATGAACATTTGAAAGAGTGAATACAAAATAGAAATAATTATCCCAGAAAGTCCCAGAAATATGACTTGAATAGAAGTTAGTTAGTTATTAACAATTAATTGATAAACTTTTACAATACTTTGAAAACTGACGCAGTCAGCATAGGCCCCTTACATTGTTTGCAGGAAGGCCTACATTTCATTCCGTTTTTGATGGCAAACGCGAAACAGCGCCAAAACAACCACCAGTGGACAAAAAGAGTATTACATGTGTACTGTTAAGACTCGCCATAGAGAATGAATGGGGGAAATTGCGGAGGTTATAGTTTGACGATGTCGTACTCCCGTGCGGGCCGGTTGCTATATACCACGGACATGTTTTGGGGGGGCACCCAAAATGAGGTGGCGGGCCGTAGTTTGGGGACCACTGATCTAAGTTCATGTTGAGAGTGCAGCCTGCAGCTCATGCTAACTTTGGAGAGGTGGAGAGATATAGCTCGCTTCGGTAGGCCTACATAGACTTGGCTGCATTAGAGCATGTTGTTAAGGAAGAGTTTAAATTACAATATTAAACAGCTGTACTGAAAAAATATGAACAGTGTCAGCTGGGTTTGATCCCATGACACACAAAACTCATAGGCCTACATAATAGGCAGGCGCGTTATCAGGAGCGCCATCTCAAGCTTCTTTCAAAGTGCATGCAACAGATTATAGCAATACCCACTGGCTGCTGGCGATTTAAATGTGGGGCGATTTTAGACCCATAGCCTACAGCGAGGCCATTTTTCCGGCACTTGATTTCGTCTTTAGAAGAGTTAGCTTACAGCCATCAAGAGAATGCAATGCGTTGTTGCGTTTGTGGAAAACGTTCGAAAATGTATCTCTGTGAAAAGGCTTCTATCCTAAATTAACATGGCAACGTTGCCGAAGAAATCTTATTGTCTAGTTATATTGCAAGTGTTGGGTAGCGTGTTGGTTAGCGCGTCAGCCTCTATCTCGTAGCCTATGTCAGTGGAGGAGCGCTGTTCGAGTCCAAAAATAGCACGTTTTTTTTTGTTGTTTTTTTTTGCAAAGGCTCATGTTGTCTGTTGTTTCGGACTGTCAAATTAAGCGGACATTTTCGTACCAACCCATATTTTTTCACTGCACAGAATAGGTTAAATTGGCTCAACGCAAAGTTAGTGTGATTATGTCACCATTTCTTGAATCGGAGTTACATCTGCAGTAAATAAGGTAAAACTACCTGCTCGTGATGACGTGCTAATTGTTTATCCCCAGTTAACATTTACTGTCTATAATGGTATGCATCCCATCGAGATCCGTAACACGTGGCTAAGTCTCTGCTACAGTATGTGGGAGTGAAATGTTGACATTGAACTTGTTCACCTCATCTGCACTGTTGCTCAACCTGCATATTACAAGTGAACAAGAGTCGGAAAACCAAGCCTACGCTGAATGAACTAGACAAACGACAAGGTAGGCAATCGGGGCATCGATTTAAAGTGAGGTTTTAAAAATATCACATAAAAAGGGCTCGCTATAACCGTAGGCCTATTTGTTTGTAGCCTAGGGCGCGGACCAGGACCACCCAAGTTAATTTGTTGGCCCATAGCACAAGTCAAGTAGGCTAGCCTACGACACGTTTGATCTGAGCATAAACCATTGTAGGCCTACGGATTGTGCCTTTTCACTATCACAGAGGGCGTATTAGCTTCGCTGTTAGCTTAAGTCATAAAAAGGGTAACTCTAGGGTAAGCCCCCCACCCCCCCGCGTTGACAATATTTGTCCGTTTCCCGGTTTTAGGTGCGTGCATTTGGTCAGTTATAAAAAGTAGCCTGCATAGTAGCCTAACTACATCCACATACAATATCTTATAATAGGCCTACAACAACTCCTGACAAGGATGTATTCGTTTGGACAACAGGCTATACTAGAAAGGCTAAACTTAGGCTTTACATTTAACAAACTAAAGGTAGCCTATCTTAATGTTACCTTTCTTGCCTATCTGAAATAACTCCTAGCTTTGCTCCTTCCCTCCTTTCTGTTTTTGTTGTTTTCAAAAACCTGTTATATCCGCGAAAGTTTCCCCCCACCGACCACGGACCATCCAACGCATTCAAAAGTAACGCATTCTATTAGCTATTCCAGGCGTGTTTAATAAGCTGCCCTTTTTTGATAAACACATAGAGTTTATAAATGATATCCTTTAATTTCATGTTTCCATATCATTATGACCTGAATCGAAATTATGTATTTATTCATGAATGAATTACAAAAGATTTAAAATGTTCATTTTACACCTGTCCGCCATAGCCCTTTTCATCTCGCGTAGCCTACCCCCTAGAAGCAGCTCGCGTACCACAGTTTGGGAATACCTGCTCTAGGCTACATTTTTGTAAATGCTGTCTAGGTGTCTCTCAAACTGCATTAAGTCTGAAGTATGATTCTAGCACACAACCTTTTTCCCCCTCAGCAGTCATGACAGCGTCTGCTCTGCGCGCACAAATGTCCTGGAGGCGGACTTGCCAGAGGACGAGCTACCAGTGCTTCCACACCACCCACCGAACAGAGTCCAAGGAGCATGTGAAGGTTCTGGTGCTGGGGGGAGGGAGTGGAGGCATCACAATGGGCGCACGCATGAAGCGGAAAGTTGGAGCCGAGAATGTTGCCATAGTGGAGCCAAGTGAGGTATCCTAATCCAGTGGTCCCCAAACTACGGCCCGCCACCTAATTTTGGGTGGCCCCCCAAAACATGTCCGTGGTATATAGCAACCGGCCCGCACGGGAGTACGACATCGTCAAACTATAACCTCCGCAATTTCCCCTATTCATTCTCTATGGCGAGTCATAACAGTACACATGTAATACTCTTTTTGCCCACTGGTTTCTATTTTGTATTCACTCGTTCAAATTGTTCATAGGCCTACAAAGAGGTCACAAGTTCAGGTGAGTGAAAGTTAGAATGGTGGTAATTTCAGACCACTTCAGCGCTTCATAAAATTCTCATAGTTTGAGAACTTTACATTTTCAGAGTTCAGAGTTAACACATTTTTAATAAAATATACTTGTGGGTATATACTTTGGGAATGCAAAAGCCTTTTTATATTAGTATTATTTAATTTGAGTTTCGTTTTACACTGATATGGCATGATGGCAATATAAACACAGCTAACAATGGTATTAAATTGCAATAGCCTATAGATTAAATGTAATGGAATATTCAACTAAGGTAGACTGCTGTTGTTCACAGCACTAAGCTATTTATGGTTACTGATATACTCTTAGAGCCAGGCATAGTAAGCTGGCCCTCAGAAGAAAAAGTTTGGGGACCACTGTCCTAATCAATCTCCAACTAAGGACACCTTGTAATTTTGGAGCTGACACAGTATCCTCACCAACTGTTGTCCTCAAAACTGCATATTCTGACCTGCCCCACATCCTAAAACGACCCATACATCAAATTCGATGCACATTTATTTGTATATTGCATTGGTCGTCTTTACACAGTCATATTAGGCCTACTTATGTGTCCTGTCTTTGAATAATATGTAAATATGATTGTAGGCCTATGTTGTATCACATGGTCGTGTTTTCTCGTAACATACGAATAGAGGGCATGTGTTCAGGGCTCGAAATTAACTTTTTTTTCTCAGTGTCCCGCAGCTGTCCCGAATTCTACTTGGCACTGTCCCAGACTTAAAGGAGAATTCCGGTGTGATACTGACCTAAAGTGTATTGAAACATGATACCGAGTGTGAACGTATGTCTCATAGCCCATCTCGGCTTGTCCCCTGCACTCCAAAATCTGGCGCTAGTTAGCCGATGCTACCAACAGCTTTTTCAATAGTGGTGCTTCGGCATCGGGCTAGCCATGCAAATAAATCACTGTTTTACACCCATTTACGAGGCTCAATGTATCTCCACACTTCATTGGTAGACTTCCGAGGGCCCTGACATTTAAAACGAGACATTGAGAACTTTGAAAAAGCACTGGTAGTTTACTTACAAGATGATTTATACAGACAGTATCTTCACAAAGTTTAGCGTTTGCAGCCATCTTGAATTTAGTCACGATAAGTCAAGCAACGAGTAAGAATGAACAGGTATGATAAGGGATCAGATTCCAAAAATAATTCAGTGGAAATGCATGGATTCCAGTTGCTGCTACTGGAAGAACTTCTTTACAGATCAGCTGGCTAACGCTGCTTTTGCCAGCTGCTCGTTACACCAGGTCAAATTTTGTATAATTTTATTCAGATGAGAAAGATACGTTTAGATTCCCATGTGAACAGTTTAGGAAAAAATGACCTATTTTGAAATTTGCTTTGCCATTTTTTCTACTGTCCCATAATCATTCTATTATGTCCAAGCATTTTTTATGGTCCCCGGGACGTCGGGACATCGTTAATTTCGAGCCCTGCATGTGTTCATGCAGAAATCCCTGAAATTTGAATGTTTGTAGATACATTACTACCAGCCCATATGGACACTGGTGGGTGCTGGAGCTAAGAGCGTGGAGTCGTCTGGTCGGCCAACGTCTAGCGTCATCCCCTCTGGGGTGAAGTGGGTCAAATCCAGAGTGATGGAGGTTAACCCAGACAACAACTCTGTTCGCACAGACTGCGGGAAAGAGGTAGGTCATAGTTGAACAAAGTTAGATAATGATCACAAATACTTTACTTTGGTGTCTCATATTCTTTTATTTTATTCTGTTTGTTTCCTGCCAACCATGTTGTCTATTGTCAGAGAAGCCAAACCACTGATGTCTAGTAATTTAATGTCTGTAATGTAATGTGTAATGTGGGATAAAGGTGTCTGAGATGCTGACGGCTGTTTCTTAACCGTTGCAGATTTCCTATGAGTATCTCATTGTGGCCCTCGGCCTCCAGCTCCACTATGAGAAGGTAATGCTCCTAAGCAACACAGGAAGCACCCGACACTCGCAACACACACGTCTCAGAGACATGTTCTGTGATTGAAGTCATTTTAGACCAGACGATATGTTTATTACTTCATTACATGCACCAATTTGGGAATCAGATATATTAAAGGTATATTTCTTGAGAGTTGTTTGCTTTTTAAAAACAGACATAATGAATTTAAAGGTGCAGTCAGTGATTGCACAGGAAGTCGCTTTTGTTTATGTTTATGTTTCTATTGAAATTTATTAGCAGACGCTTTTGTCCAAACAAAACACACCAGAGAGGTAGCTCACCCCTGCCTATTGGGTTAGAAGTTCAAACATCAGAAATATCAGACTTTGCTATTAGCATTGAATTATCATTATGTCGAATTCCGTAGATTAAAGGTCTTCCAGAGGGGTTTGAACACCCCAAGATTGGCTCCAACTACTCAGTGAAGACCGTGCAGAAGACCTGGAAAGCCCTGCAAGACTTCAAGGAGGGAAACGCTATCTTCACCTTCCCCAACACACCGATAAAGTGTCCTGGAGCTCCGCAGAAAATCATGTACCTGTCTGATGCATTCTTGAGAAAGGTTGTGACAACTATGTTTGAAATTGACCGTGCAAAGTGATGTGCATAATGTGATGTGGAATCTTATCGAAGGGAAAAAGAGCATGAAAATGCAATGAAGGGGGAAAATGTTGATCACAACTTTTACATGTGTTTTGTTCATTTTGATTTCTCATGGTGATTATTATCGAATAATATATTGATATTTTTAGGGTGTTTCTCTTTCAGACTGGCAAGAGGTCAAATGCAAACATCATATACAACACGTCTCTACCCGTTTTGTTTGTGGTCAAGAAATACGCAGACTCTCTGTGGGAGGTTGTCAAGTCTCGAGACCTGAATGTAAATCTCCGACAGAACCTCATCGAAGTCAGGGCAGACAAGCGGGAAGCTGTGTTTGAGAACCTGGACAAACCTGGAGAGACTAAAGTGTTTGAGGTAATTACTTCTCTCACCATTATGATGTGAAAGGAAGTTTTTCTATCTTTAAGTGTTGTTTGTGAACAGGAATTTGCCTTGAATTATCAAACCCCATAACAAAGACTGTAATGACTTCTAGCTTTAGCTGTGTGTTCCTGTATTAAACCTCCTTTAGTGACCTCTGCCTATAGTGACCTCTGGCTGTAATAGCTGTGTGCTCCTGGTTGTGTCCCCAGTATGAGATGCTGCATGTGACCCCCCCAATGGGCCCCCCTAATGTCTTGAAGGGATCTCCACTGGCTGACGAGGCCGGCTGGCTCAACCTCAACAAGGAGACGCTTCAGCACAATGTCTACCCCAACGTGTTTGGCATCGGAGACTGCACCAACCTGCCCACCGCCAGGACGGCTGCTGCTGTGGGTGAGTGCCCCCGGAGCAGGCTACAGACCTCTACGGCAGGGCCAGTGTGATTAGTGCTTACACAAGTACACGAGGATACAAGGAAGTTTATTGTCACATGCATATAGTTACTGGAAGTAAGAAATGCAGTGAAATTATGTCTGGTGTCAGCCTATTTGTGCATTTATGGGGGGGGGGGGGTAAAAAGTGCAGTAGAAGAGGGGTTTAGTAGATTAAGTGGCAAGGGCTGCATAAGAAAGGTGGGGGAGGATTGGAATGGGGGGGGGGGGGGGTACCAACAAGGAGCACCCAAGAGCAACAGGGGCAAGGAAAAACTCCCTTACCAAGGAAGAAACCTTGAGCAGATCCACGGCTCAAGGGGCTAACCCAACTGCCAGGGGTCTTGGTGTGTGTGTTGGGGGGGGGGGGGTGACAGGGGAGATGGGATAGTGTGCTGTGTATGTGGGGACAGGGCAGTGTGCAATATGTGTGTTGGAGAAGCTTCCTCGTGAGACAATGTGCTGTGTATTGGGGGGGGGGGGGGGGCAGCAGTGTGCTGTAAGTATGTTGGGGATGTGTGTTGGAGAAGCTTCCTGATCAAATAATGTGCTGTGTATGTAGGGGAGAGGGGGGGGGGAGGCAGTGTACTGCAAGTATGGTAAAGGGACTTACTATTGCAAGCAGAGTACTGTATGTATGTGAGTGATGACGGTGAAGATGTGTGTGTGTGGACGGGAGGGGAGTGGAGCAGTGACTGTGTGTGTGTGTGTGTGTGTAGTGTGTAGGTGGGGGCAGTGTGCTGTAAGTATGTAGAGGATGTGTGTTGGAGAAGATCCTGAAGACAATGTGCTGTGTATGTAGGGGGGGGGGGGGCAGTGTGCAGCAAGTATGTAGAGGAGGCTTACTGTAGCAAGCAGTGTGCTGTATGTATGTGAGGTGATGACAGTGATGATGTAAGTGTGTGTGTGTGTTGGGGATGTGGGTGGGGTGGGGGGGGGCAGAAAGGCTAGGCAATCAAGGACATGGGTAGATGGAGGAGAAATCAAAAATAATAAATAAAAAGTTCTATGGAGATGTGCAAAAGTTGGAGAAGTCAGATGTGTGTGTGTGTGTGTGTGTGTGTTTTGACGTGATGAAATAAGAAAATGAATAAAAGGTCTGTAGCATAGGGAGTGGGATGTAAAAGTGCTAAAAGTCTTGTAGGTGTGTGTGTGTGTGTGGGGGGGGGGGGGGGGGGTCATGAGTGCTGAGGAGTGAATGAGTGCAAAGTCAGTATAGTGTGAGTTCAGAGTTCGGATGGCCCGGGGATAAAAACTTCTCCTGAGTCTCTCAGTTCTGGCTTTGTGACTACATAGGCGTCTTCTTGATTTCAGCGGTAGGAATAATCCATTGTTAGGATGAGAAAAGTCCTTCAGAATCGTTTGGGCTCTTAGGAGTACTCTTCTGGAATAGATATCTTGTAGAGCAGGGAGTTGAGTTCTTATAGTACGTTCAGCTGAGCGCACTACTCTCTGCACAGTACTACAATCTCTAACTGTGGAATTCCCATACCAGGTGATGATGCTACCAGTTAGAACACTCTCAACTGCTGAAGTGTAGAAGGCCTTCATGATGGATGTAGAAACTTTGAATTTCCTTAGCTGACGAAGGAAGTAGAGTCGTTGTCTGGACTTCTTCAGAACATGTTGAGTGTTAACAGTCCATGTTAAGTCACACTTGTACACTTACCACAGGTGGGCTTGCTGTCTATTAGTTCGGCAAACCCTGTATCTCCTTACATAGGGGCCTGTTCTGTGTGAACAACACTGCAGCCGGTCAGCAACACACACAATGCTATTGCAGCCGGTCAGCAACACACACAACGCTATAGACCTCTGAAGTTCGCCTTCAAAAAAGCTGCCATCTTTGACATCCGGTATCTGGTGATTTTTTCCTATAGGAAAATAACATGGGGATTTTGAATTATCGCACCTGTTAAACCCCAGAGCT
The DNA here is from genome assembly GCF_018492685.1 of Alosa sapidissima. Lineage (NCBI taxonomy): Eukaryota > Metazoa > Chordata > Actinopteri > Clupeiformes > Clupeidae > Alosa > Alosa sapidissima. Next base: position 22,928,149 of record NC_055967.1, read on the forward strand.
AACTCCAGAGCTACCCCAGAGCTAACTTGCAATGCAACTTGCCATAGGTAGCTAGCTTCAATTAACAATCGGATCTCCTTATATGGGCAAAGATGGCCGTTTTGGTTCTTTTTTGAAGGCGAACTTCAGAGGTCTCTGGCCACGATCAGCAACACACACACAATGCTATTGCAGCCGGTTGGAAACACACACAACACTATTGCAGCCGGTCAGCAACACACCCTTGCACACACGACGCTATTGCAGCCGGTCAGCAACACACCCTTGCACACACACCACTATTGCAGCCGGTCAGCAACACACCCTTGCACACACAATGCTATTGCAGCCGGTCAGCAACATGCACAACACTATTTGTATAAATAAAATTACAAATAAATTAGAAGGGCCATATTTTCTCCATGATCAGTTCATCGTAATGGTCAGATAGGTGTTGTTTTCCAGTTTATAGAGGCAGAGGGATATGTGCAACAATCATAAGGAAACATGACTAATTACATTCCGTTGAGAGGGACTCACCACTTCCTCCCTGTGCAACCAGGTTTACAAACACTACCAGAGGCAAGATAAGATATTCAAACAGTGGGACTGAAATGAACTTATTAACATTTAGTGAGGCTCAAGAGCACTTGGGCCTTTTGTTTTTTACACACACAGTATGTTGATGAGTTGTCTGTTGAACGTATTGTCATCTCTTTGTGATAAGACTGACACCTCATTGTGATATTTCCCAGGCAGTGCTGTGTGTCTCCCCTATAGTCACTGTGTAGCAGTACTGCCAGTGAAGAGAGCTGGGAACAGACTGTGAGATCTGCTTTCAGACTCTTGAGCTGTGAACTGTGAGATCTGCTATCAGGCTCTTGAGGCGTTTGACCTGTTTTACAGCTGCACAGTCGGGTGTGCTTGACCGGACAATCAACAAAATAATGAAGAAAAACAAGCCTGATAAGAAGGTGAGGTGTTCGATTACATCCAAAAGATAATGTGCCGTTTCCCTCAACAGGACAAGGTAGTGTTCAATGTTTGTTTCTAAGGTACAAAATGTTTTTCTTTTTAGTCAAAACAAAATGTTTCTAAAAAGCCTGTTTTTCTTGCCACTGTCACCTTGTGCTTGCTCTAGGGGTTCTGGTTCTGTATTCTGTAAAGTGCTTTGTTTAAATAGCTAGTCTAATTTAAATAGCAGGCAAAGTGCAAAGTCTACTGTCTTAACTAAGTACAAAATCTTACTAAAGCTAACTTAATAACGAAGAAAATCTATTTGCTAATTTACTAAGATGAGCAAGATCCCAAGCTCAAAGATCGGTGGGTCAGCTCAATGCTCCTACATGCCACACGATAGCATTAGTATACACACAAGACACTTTACTCAATGCACATGATGGCTTTAGTTTACACACAAGACACTTTACTCAATGCACACGATAGCTTTAGTTTACACACAAGACACTTTACTCAATGCACACGATAGCTTTAGTTTACACACAAGACACTTTACTCATTAAGTGACTTTGCTCTCTACCTATTATTAAGTGGGGCCCAATATCTGTTGGTTCTATTTATTATTTAAATGATCAGAATTTGATTAGTCATCTATCTCCCTGCTCTGTTGTGTTTGTAGTACAATGGCTACACCTCCTGTCCTCTGGTGACCAGCTATAACACGGTCATCCTGGCTGAGTTTGACTACTCCTTCCAACCTCTGGAGACGTTCCCTCTGGACCAGAGCAAGGAGAGGAGGACCATGTACTACATGAAGGCTGACCTCATGCCCCACCTCTACTGGCACGGCCTGCTCAAGTGAGTACACAGACCACGGCCTTCACAGCAACACGGGGCCGGAGGACAAACATCTTCATCAAAATGCACTAAACACTCTGGAGGAGAAAAATTATCAAAATTGGATTGAGTGTGACAGAGAGAAAATGAAAACTTCAGTGTAGAAATTCACAATTTTACTTCAATCACTACACAATGAACATGTATCAGCTATTAAATGGTTATGATCTGCTGTGTAAGGATTCTGCTCTTTTCTCTGTTGGGTAGGTGTACATCATGTGCTGTATCATTGTGGGGCATAGATAGAAATCTCTTATTTCCCTCCTAGTGGAGGCTTCATCAGCTGATGTAGAATCTGTTGTTTACTTACTCATGAAGCTCCATCTGAAGTAGAATCTGTTGTTTGCTTCTCAGGGGTCTGTGGGGAGGACCGGGTCCATATCGCACCATCATGCACTTGGGGATGAAATAGAGTCCAGAGACCACGAGGATGTCTTCACCCTCTGGATGTCTTCACCCCCTGGAAGTGGTCATCCTCTGCCCCCGGAAGCTAAGGGCTCCATATCTAAAGTAAAGTGACTGGTATCGATGATCTAAAAGTAATCCAGATACATTCACTTTAGCCATTGAAGACATTGCTGGATATTTAGTGCATATTTTGGGCAACAACCCAAAGAGAATATAATGCTATCGTGTTGTATTTTATACCTTGTATATGTTATGTAAGGGATAACAGCCGCCGAGGTGTCCTGTTATACGGAATTAATGGACGAGGGCGAGGGGCAAAAAACGTAATTATTCCATATAACTGGACACACCTCCAAGGCCGTTATCCCGCTTATCACCCGGTTGCCACTGTAAAGCAAAGGAAACACGCGGTTCCATTTAAAAAGAAGCTCACTAGTTCAGCTTGTTGTATAACTTTCGTTGGCCCCATAAAACAGCGATAGCATGGACAGTTAGCTTGTTTACAGTTTATTCTATTGTTGCGCAGCCTGCGACCGTCGTCCTACAATGGTTGTTTTAGTTACCATTCATAAGCATTGATATGGAACTGTGTGTTGTTATTCGAAATGAATAGCCACCCCACCAGCCAATCAGAAAAGAGTATTTCTTCTCTCTGGGTAATAAAGCCTGTGATGTGATTGTGGTTATATGCACTAACAAACTTTGTATAATATATTATAGCCTGTGATTGTAATTATATGTATCAGAAGGGTGAGAATTAAACGCTTTAACTCTGAGGAAAATGAAAAAAAAAAATAAAAAGGGAAATAAATGATCACAACTTTGAATTTTCAAAACAAGATTATTCATACCTGCTTTGCAGCTGAGCATTCATGCCTTGGTGAGCCCAGACTAACTTGTTAGCACATTTGAATTTGCTCTGCAAAGTATCAGTATCAGTATCTATCTCATTGACCGCCGCTAGCGAAGCGGTCATATAGGGATTGTCAAAGTTTTTTTTTTTTTTTTTTTTTTTCCCCCCGTCATCTACTTCCTGACTTTTTGGTCAACGATACCTGGGACACCGAAACACCGGGGCACATGAAATTTGGTGGGTATGTAGCCCCACTAGACTTTTACGGAAAAAATTTGTTTGGTCCCCAGGGGCCACTCTGGGGGTATGCCAAGTTTCGTAGAATTTCATCCATGGGGGGGTCTAAAAAAATGTAAGTTATGTGTACATTTAGTGACTGTACACTCATTGGCCTGTAGATAGCGGTGCACACATATACACATGCACACACACACACAGGCACGCACATACTATCGGTATCGGCAATTAGAATGGCCGATACATAATTACAAATTCAGTAGGATTAAAGGAAAACCAAATATTCATCATCATCATCATGGCTGCATTTCAAGTATTGGCGATACGTAGTCGTTTGTCCACCAGATAGTCGTTGCAGTGAGACGTAAATTTGTTGGAAGTTAATCTAAAGTGGGTTGGAAAAACAATGGACGCTTCCTACAAGGACTGTAGTTTCCCATTTCTTCTTGAAGCCAAAATAAATCTGAGAATGTTTATCGGACATGCTTGGTTTTTACTGCAGGTACGTTAATCTTATAATATCAATAGCTATAGGACCTAGGTACAATAATGTTACCGTTAGCATTGGTTGAGTGATGGAGGCCAATTTGATTGCATTTGTAGAAAACTATAAATGCGGTTATACCAAGCAAATTGATAGTAGCACTGTAATTGTATCTTTCGACTGTCGTCTCATTCTGGCCTACTAACAAGCTAAGTAAGTTAGCCACAACGTTCCCTAACGCGATGATTTTCTAATGGAAAATATACCTGAAAGATAACCTGTCTATGATGCAAACACCGGGCTGGGACATTTCTGCTTGCTAAATAGGTTTTTTTCTGCTGTTGATTTGGTCACAGTCCTTGGTGGCCCTGTCAGTGCTTTGTAAAGTGTTTCATTAAGACCACAAAAGTCTCAAAAAGCATCTGAGCTAACGTTCATTCCCAAACACCCACTAGGCTACTTCAATACTCTATTTTCAAAATTAACGCACCCGTGATGATCTACATCTAAACCAAATATTTTAGAGCGCACTTTGAGAGATGTATCCAAGGCAGGGCTGTACACATAATGGTAATATTATTTGTTGCACGTGCTACAAAAAATCATTCTGTGCAATTGATGATTTACCAACGTTACACCGGTCCGATAAAGTTTTGCCTATGGTTATACATGCATGAGACTGAGACGCCTGTTTATTTGTTTTAAGTGCGTGCAGGGTGTGAGGGTAATCGATGTGCTTTGATTCCAGCTTAGTAGTTGTAGTCTGTGAGATTAAAAAAGCATGTGTGTGTGAAGTATCCAAACAATGACACCTTCATTATGGCTTTCATTCTGGCTGCTTTAGCCACAGACCTTCAGCTACTGTGCAGTGGGTGCCATTTAGAAGTGGCTACTTCATTCACACTTTCCGTGATTCACGGAGCTTCACTTTTCGCCACGATGTGGCAGCTTAAGTCCACTGATACTGTAAGGCGTAAGCCATTGGTTTCCAAAGGAGATTTTATTTGTGTCGCCAGCATAGCCTATTGACAATTTATGTTGTAAATAGGCTACCTTATACCTGTAGCTTAGGAAAGCTAACAGCTTTCTATTAGGATCTAGTTTGTTAACAGTCACGGTTTTGTCATAACTCCCTGATGCATTTTTGCATTTAGAATAGCCAGAGCGTGAATATCTCAATCGGAAAATTAAACAATATCGGGCGCCTACCATGGACTAGGCTGGGTGAACCCAGCCTGATCTGCCGGCGATTTATTTTTTGATTTCTTAAAAGATTGAGCTTGGTCTGGTGAAAGCCAGACTAGCCATGGACCTCAGTTACACAATGCAAGGGAACATAAATCAGCCTATATTTGCACGAACAATAACGGACAACAGCTCTTCAACTTGGCCCGTTAAAATGTGTATGAGTCTAGTGACGCGTTTCATGAAGGCCCATTAGGACATGTCAGTTATTTGCACCACTGGTTAGATGTAAAACTGCATTTCGTTTCAGACTACTGGTACTTAATTTGTGCATCGACAATAAAGTATCACATGAACTAAAGATGACTAAAATCTTATGTAGAAGAAGAAACATTCACAAAAAATCCATCCATCCAAAAATGACCTTCCTTTTTGATAGCTGTTGAAAACTGCATGGAACTGACAGAGATGTTTTTGTTTATTAATTAATAAATAAATAAATAATAAACATTATGCTGATACCTTCTGCTTTCCCCAAATACAATGTAGCCTACAGGTAGGTGTAAGTGACCTTTCATCAATTTCATCAACTGTGATGAACTGCCCTACTTGTGATTGTTTAGAGATTTTAAAGGTTTTTATAACAATGCTACAACTTTTTTGGCTATTCTACAATCTATTCACCTTTGCAGTGCCAGTAGGCTACTTTCTGTGCAGTTGCACACACACACACAGGCATGCCAAACAAGCATACACAAAAGTTTCAAGAGTGGGGGATGGAGTAAAAGATGGAGACAAATTGATTAGTGTGATTTATTTTTGCGGAACGGATGTACAGGACTGAGCGGCGGTCATATTTTTCTATTTATCTAGTTTTTCTCACTGTATATATTTCTTAAATAACATAAGCCCTTAAGCTCTCTTTTATTTCCCATGTGTTTGGGAGTGTCTCTCATTCTGCATGTTTCCCATTTCACTTTTGCATGTTTCTTATGTCTCTTCCTATGGCCATGTTTGACAAATCTCATGACAAAGACAACAATTGCCATTGATATTCCCAATGAATCCAGAGTCTGCTGTAGGTTTGTTTGCTGTTTCAGAAAAAATAATTTTTTTTGCTGAATTTAGTAGGTCTGCTCTGTGTTATAATGAAGAGAATTTGTTGGTCTGCTCTGTGTTATGCCAAGATAAATGTAAAGTATTTGTATATCGGGTCTGCTCTGTGTTATAATGAAGAGTATTATGGTCTGCTCTGTGTTGCCAAGAGGTTGATTCAGTGCAGGCTACCCCAAATGCAGCAGGACAATGAGAATATATTTCAAGGATACCAGGATACAAGTAAGTTTATTGTCACATGCATATAGTTACTGGAAGTAAGAAATGCAGTGAAATTATGTCTGGTGTCAGCCTATTTGTGCATTTATTGGGGGGGGGGGGGGGGTAAAAAGTGCAGTAGAAGAGGGGTTTAGTAGATTAAGTGGCAAGGGCTACATAAGGGAGGATTGGGATTGGGGGGGGGGGCACCAACAAGGAGCACCCAAGAGCAACAGAGGCAAGGAAAAACTCCCTTACCAAGAAAGAAACCTTGGGCAGATCCACGGCCCAAGGGGCTAACCCAACTGCCAGGGGTCTTGGTGTGTGTGTTGGGGGGGATGACAGGGGAGATGGGATAGTGTGCTGTGTATGTGGGGAGAGGGCAGTGTGCAATATGTGTGTTGGAGAAGCTTCCTCATGAGACAATGTGCTGTGTATTTCAAACTGGCTAATGAATTTGAAATTATCATGTTTATTGTGCCTTTTAGGCTATACTGTAGGGTTTTTAGTTCATTGATGAGGCTATAACTAGGTGGTGGAGCATTGATGTAGGAGCCCCTGTTGTTGGGGTCATTATTTGGTTTCCTGATGTTTTGCTTGGCAAAAAATATTTACAGGCTTACATTCTATTACATTTTATTATAGGGCCTCTAACCTTCTCATTTATGTGCTAATTGTTGTTGATGGTCTCCGTTTAATTCATTCTACCCCTGGCTGCGGTAGCAGTAAACTGCGGCACATTGTTGATGAACTCTGTTCAACTCAACAGCAAAAACTAGCCTACTGTCCTGTTGATAGCCTCCCTGCGTGCCTGCCTGCCTGCCAAACCGGATATTACTCCACAGAAGTGTCGTAAGGAGTAAGCTAGATGGCTCTACCAGAGCCCATTTACGTTTAGTAGACTCTCTCTGGCTCTACGTTCAATCGGCAGAAGGCAACGTGGGAGGTAGGTAGGCTATTCTGTTAAACATGCTTAACAAGTTGCTGTTTATTATTAGGCTAAACAGCAACTTGTTATCGCCATAGCATGTTGATGTCGCCGTGCAGTGGGTAACTTAAGACTTTTTAGATAACGTCTGGCTACGCACTTTACACATCAGCAGACGTTGTGAGATGAGTCACTGACTGTTTGGTGTTTAATCTTCACCGTTAAGATGACCGTGCCAGAGCGTGGTTGTAATATGGTTTTGACTCCAACTCAAGCAATAAGAGTAATTTAATGTTGTGATCATGCTAAGTCAACATGACACATTAGGGGAGGCTACAGAAAAGCTGTCAACAAGACCTAAAAAGTCGGACAGTTCTGTCAGTGAGTTCTGTCAAGTTCGTAATTGACTTAACATTCAAATACGATGAAAATGCTTGATTACATTTGTCTCCCAGGCTACTGCATGAAGTCTGAGGTTATGTCTGTTAAGTCTTAAGTCTGAGGTAGTATGATATTAGTATTCTTCTCATAGAGGCGCAGAGTTAATGCACCTAGTTGTTCCCCGTTTCCCAGTCATGACAGCGTCTGCTCTGCGCGCACAAATGCCCTGGAGGCGGAGTTGCCAGAGGATGAGCTACCAGTGCTTCCACACCACCCACCGAACAGAGTCCAAGGAGCATGTGAAGGTTCTGGTGCTCGGGGGAGGGAGTGGAGGCATCACAATGGGCGCCCGCATGAAGCGGAAAGTTGGAGCCGAGAATGTTGCCATAGTGGAGCCAAGTGAGGTAATCGGGGGTAAACCCTTATCTATCCTTACTAAGTATAGATGGACGATTTGCGTTTTGTCTGTGTCTTGTTGGAAAATAGAAGAATGAAGGCCATTATAACTTGCCAAGTGTACAGACAAGGGAGACCAGACCAGACAGGAGCTTGCAGCTATTCGGATATCGGAAGCGCGCGCATGCCAGCAATGGTGCTGGTGCCAACTGTCATGGCGTAATGTTTACTCACTGTGCTTTCCGCTGGCTGTCATTACACAATTAACTGAAAATTGAATGTTTGTAGATGCATTACTACCAGCCCATATGGACACTGGTGGGTGCTGGAGCTAAGAGCGTGGAGTCGTCTGGTCGGCCAACGTCTAGCGTCATCCCCTCTGGGGTGAAGTGGGTCAAATCCAGAGTGATGGAGGTTAACCCAGACAACAACTCTGTTCGCACAGACTGTGGGAAAGAGGTAGGTGGGTTACAGCTGAAAACATTATTTTGCCTTCAGGTCAAGGCTTAGTTTGGTGCCTGATAGCTTTTTACTCTGTGGTATCTGTGTGTTTTGGACAACCATGCTTTCCAGCTAGTAAATCAAAACCCTATTAAATGCATCATATTGTTTTAAATATTATTTGGTACTGAAATAACCCCCCACCCCACCACTGTTATGTATGTAATGTCTGTAATGTGAATGTAAAGATGTCTATGCTGACGGCTGTTTCTTAACCGTTACAGATTTCCTATGAGTATCTCATTGTGGCCCTCGGCCTCCAGCTCCACTATGAGAAGGTAATGCTCCTAAACAACACAGGAGGCACCCGACACTCGCTACACACACATCTCAGAGAAATGGCTGTGTGATTTACATATTGTTAATGTTTACAGTGAAGACAGACACAAAGTGAATCCCAACAAATCCACAGTGAATACACCTGTGTAATATGTTGTAATACTTGCATTTCTTGCATGTTAATATGTTGTAATACTGGCATTTCATATTGTGTATGCACACTCAGTTGTGTATAGTCCAAACATCATACGCTGTGATAAACTGATTAAACCTAGCACTGAAAACCATCCTCAGGAAGGAAGAGGCCAAAAAACTGACATGGAAGTAGGGTGTTTCAAGAGAGAAAGAGCAGGATATGACGAGTAACTTGTACTTGTTTGCTCATGAGTGGGTTTAGTAAAGGAGTATATCATCAAACAACACTAATACAAATGCATAGAAATGAAAATGACCACGACAATGACGGCCCCCATGAGGTCTCATTCCAGCAAATCCGGCCCACTGCCTAATATGAGTTTGATACCCCTGCCGTAGATTAAAGGTCTTCCAGAGGGGTTTGAACACCCCAAGATTGGTTCCAACTACTCAGTAAAGACTGTGCAGAAGACCTGGAAAGCCCTGCAAGACTTCAAGGAGGGAAACGCTATCTTCACCTTCCCTAACACACCAGTGAAGTGCGCTGGAGCTCCACAGAAAATCATGTACCTGTCTGATGCATTCCTGAGAAAGGTTGGGACAACTACTATTGTACCACAGTGTGTCAATCAGACAGCTATATGTTCATTATTGCACAAAGTGTACATTTGAATCATTTTGGCAGAGGAAGAAAGGACCTGAAGAAGAGGGATCTTGATGGCATGTTTCAGGAGTAACTGGATTGAGTGACATGTTGAGAATTTTCTCTCTTTTAGACTGGGAAGCGGTCAAATGCAAACATCATATACAACACGTCTCTACCCGTTTTGTTTGGGATCAAGAAATACGCAGACTCTCTGTGGGAGATTGTCAAGTCTCGAGACCTGAATATAAATCTCCGACAGAACCTCATCGAAGTCAGGGCAGACAAGCAGGAAGCTGTGTTTGAGAACCTGGACAAACCTGGAGAGACTAAAGTGTTTGAGGTAATTACTTAAGTTTGTCTATTTTTAAGGCGTTTGTGAACAATATTACAACAGCAAAATATAATGCAACAGGAATTTGCCTTGAATTGGCTGTAATGACCTCTGCCTATAGTGACCGCTGGCTGTAATGACCTCTGGCTTTAGTGACCTCTGCCTTTAGTGACCTCTGGCTGTAATGGCTGTGTGCTCCTGGTTGTGTCCCCAGTATGAGATGCTGCATGTGACCCCCCCAATGGGCCCCCCTGATGTCTTGAAGGGATCTCCGTTGGCCAACGAGGCCGGATGGCTCAACCTCAACAAGGAGACACTTCAGCACAACGTCTACCCCAACGTGTTTGGCATCGGAGACTGCACCAGCCTGCCCACTGCAAAAACAGCAGCCGCTGTGGGTGAGTAAAGTAAGCCGGGCCCCGGCCACATGCCAGCAGAACAGTTCTAGTCTCATTAGTACTTCCTCTAGCAAGATGGAATGCAGGCTTGGTACAACACAGTTTAGTTGTAGTGATCCTTGGCATAAATAATATCATCTTCAGTTACAATGTAGAATCACACAAACATGTAAAAGAATCAACTCTCTCCAAAATGAGTTTATTCAATTGGCTTTACAGAGGGTGACGTAAGATACTATGATGCATTATTATTTATAATTAGTTTATTATTATTATGATTAATGATTTATTAGAATGAGTTATTTTAAACTTTAAAGATGAGGGGGGTAATGAGAGAGGACTAAGAAGTGTCTAATTAGAATCTTAATAATCCCTTTTCTGAGTGGCGTAATCTCCATGCGTCTCCCAAAGGGTGCTCTTATTGGCAGCATTATGTGTGAGAATGGAGAAAGGGATGTTCGACCAGTGGGACTGAATAAAATCTAAAGAATCTAAAGAAATTGTACTGGTTTTGAGACGAGACCTACATTGTGACATTTTCCACGCAGTGCTGTGTGTCTCCCCTTTAGTCACTAGCACTTTCAGATATAACCTCCAGAGTATATGCGGAGGTTTGTCAAACGGAGGTCCTACCCTTCGGATGATTCAGATATGATACTAACCTGCGGACCTTATACTGACCTTATACGGACCTATGTGTGAACGACATACACGCACATTACAGAATCTCTGTGTGGTTGTCGAGTGAGGGGTGGGGACTTGTAGAGTTCACAAGAGGCGCTGTCACAGCTGCTGTTTGTTTAAGTGTATGCATTATGTAGGCTAAAGAAAAATCTATTGTGTGTAGGCTAATACTTGAAGTAGTCACGTAAGTGCGCACTTGAAATTGACCTGCAGTATTTGTATGTGTGCTTCGAATAAACACATTTTTATGTTTATTATCTGAGCTTGGAACAAAGTTGGGTTTTCTTCGTTTTCATTTTCTCTAGGCATATTTATGCTCAACAAATATCAGCGAGCTCAGCAGTGAGGTCATGAGAAGGCTATCAATAAACAGAAAACCGACCGTGTTGGCTAACAATTTATTAAATACTCCTGTTATTGTCGTCAACGACGTCGCTGTAGGCTTCTGCCTTTTCAGCGCCTTCTGCTTATGATGATTTGATCTTTTGAATTCCAGCGGCCTTGCGATGCAGTTGTAGGCTACATCAACGTGGCTCTTGGCGTTCCCTTCATGTGTTCTATCACAATGCTGTCTGCCCTCATGGACAGTAGTTCCATGATGTCTGCATCTTTCCAGGTCGGAGATTTTCTGGACAGCACTATGCCACTCCATCATAACACTGGCATTTGCATTTTAGTCAGATTTAACCACATGCACGCACGAAAGAAACGTCACCGACACGCCCTCTCACTAGGTGTGAATTTTAACCGCATGTTCTACACTTCGTTCAGACACAGCACATTTACATAATGTCCGGAGGAAATACTAGGGGGGGAGTAGTAGAACAACCGGCTAAATTCGGACTTCCATATGACCGGTTATGTCGTTCAGATTTACGGCCCCACCGTTTAACATCCGCAGAACCCCTGGTCTTACGGCTCCTACACACAGCTGCGTGCGTTGCGTTGCTGGAGACGCATCCCATTCACTTTACATGGGCTCACGTCATCCGTTGCCGAACTGAATTGTGGGTCCGTTGCGTCGCGTTTCTCCCGCCGCTCGCGTTGAGAAGTTCAGCTGTTGCTGCACCGACAGACGGCACCGGCCAATCAAGCCAATCGACTGACAGCACCAACCAATCAAATTACGGTTATACTTCAAGTCATTTGCATAGCTACCGTCGGGAACACCCACTGGCATGCGTTGACGGAACGCAACTGTGTGTAGGAGCCGTTACACGTATGTCTGAAAGCGCTTACTGTGTAGCAGTACTGCCAGTGATGTGAGCTGGGAAGAGGCTGTGAGATCTGCTTTCAGACTCTATAGGTGTTTGACCTGTTTTACAGCTGCACAGTCCAGCGTACTCGACCGGACAATCACCAGAATAATGAAGAAGAATAAGCCTGATAAAAAGGTTAGATGAATTTCATTATAATTATCAAATTTTACTTTTGCCTACAGTTCCAATCAATACCACAAGGGGGCAGTAAACCTCTGTCTTTAAGAAATAGGTTTTTAAAATTGCAGTATGATTTTTAACCATGAAGTGGAATCAGAGGAATATTCTTTTGTTTGCCTTTTTGAAACATTAGGTATTGTGTATGTTCTTGGTTACTGCACCTCAGTTTCACTCCACTGACATATTATGTCAGAAAATGTAACCTCTATCTCCCTGCTCTGGTGGTAGTACGATGGCTACACCTCCTGTCCTCTGGTGACCAGCTACAACACGGTCATCCTGGCTGAGTTTGACTACAATGGCCAGCCTCTGGAGACCTTCCCCCTGGACCAGAGCAAGGAGAGGAGGACCATGTACTACATGAAGGCTGACCTCATGCCCCACCTCTACTGGCACGGCCTGCTCAAGTGAGTACACCGACCACGGCCTTCACAGCAGCAACACGGGGCTGGAGGACAAACATCTTCATGGTGACCTCGTATGAAACACGTTAAAGGAACCGCAAAACTGTTAATTGGTACCTTAAACTCAATGCAGGTGTAACCAGCTGGTAGCCAGGTAACCTTAATAGACAATTATTGTGGCATTACATTCTTGTATTGTACAATACTACCCTTATGTGATTGGGGTTGCAACGATATACATGGTCTGTGGTGTACTGTGGTATAAAGGTCCATGATATCCCGGTACTGTGGTGTACTGTGGTATAAAAGCCTATGGTTATTATACCATGTACATTAGCTTAAAGGCTCCCAATGCAACATTTTCAAGTTAATAAAACAGTTTAGAAGTAATAGTGATGGTTAAATGACCCCTTGTGGTGAGAAATCATAGTGATGGTTAAATGTCCTGTTGTGGTGAGAAATCATTGTGATAGTTAAATGAACTGTTGTGGTGAGAATGGTGGCTTTCCCGACTCCTCCTACCGTCTCGTAGCGGAAAACAAGCCTTGCAAGATCTGCACTAGCGTCCCAGCAGTGTCTGAATCAGGAAGTCCCTCAAACACCGGTTAGCCATACCGATAGATGTTTTTATCATGGCAGAGCCAGCGAAAAGACCAGAGACTGTTGTGAAGTATGCACCCCAAATCTGTAGGGGGAGCTCCGGAGAGAAAAATGGGACAACAAAAGTGAGACGTAGAATCTGTTTTGTCCTTCCTCATGGAGGCTCCACCAGCTGATGCTGAATTTCTACATCAGCTGATGTAGAATCTCTTTTTTATTCATTCATTTGAATCACTCTTTTATCCAAAGTGACTTACATATTTCAATTATTACAAGGCCCAGTCTCCCCGGAGCAACTCAGGGTACAGTGCCTTGCTCAAGGGCACAACGGTGGCACCCATAACTTTTTCTGGCTACTGCATGCTAGCCCAGCTCCTTAACCACTACGCTACTGCATGCTAGCCCAGCTCCTTAACCACTACCAGAGAATGTCTAATAAGGGGAGAACTGCTTCACTCGGAAAACTTCCGGTTTCTGAACTGGTTGCAGTTCCTTCTGTGGTTCCACATGAGGGCGCTCGTCCAAGAGTGCAGAATGCATGGAGGTCTATGGAGCTGTACCCCTCAAAATCCACTTTTCTCGGGATATAATTTTTTTCAAGTCATTTGAATATTGTATTTGAAAGGGGAGGCAAAGAAAATACACTTGGTTGAGTATTATATTTTTTAAAGTCACTTAATTGTTCTAAAAAGCCTTTCAAACGTGTCAATGACGTCACTCATTAGCACAATGCTAGCGTGTTATGGGCAACAATGACCCAACCTGTAAGAAAACAAAAGGACATAAGTACTCGTTCATTCAACTTTTGACCTATAACCCATGTTGAAGTTATACAAACTACAAATCTGAGATTTGTCAACGACAATCAGGTGAAAGAGACAAATTTAGCCGTCTAGCTCCATTGACTCCCATTCATTCTGCACTCATGGCGATCGCCCCCAGTGGAAATCTGGTGGAACTGCAACCAAAATTCGGTACAATGGGACTTAATACGGAGTGGCCAGGCTCTCCGTAGACGGGCTCTGCCACTACGCTACTGCATGCTAGCTCAGCTCCTTAACCACTACACATCCATGCCTCTCCTCATGAAGGCTCCATCGGCTGATGTAGAATCTGTTGTTTACTTACTCATGTATAAGTATATATAAGTATATATACTTTTTTGATCCCGTGAGGGAAATTTGGTCTCTGCATTTGTCCCAATCCGTGAATACTCAACACACAGTGAGGTGAAGCACACACTAATCCCTGCGCAGTGAGCTGCCTGCAACAACAGTGGCGCTCGGGGAGCAGTGAGGGGTTAGGTGACTTGCTCAAGAGCTAGGGTTGGGACCTAAGATCCTTGATTACTAGCTCCGCTTTAACCCTCTCTGCTGGGACAACGCGTCGACGTAATCGATTACGTCGACGCAAAATATGCGCGTCGATTTGTCAGACCCAAAACGCTGCCAAATATTTTGAATTTTACACCTTCAGTGTTTCCCATACGTTGACTAATCTGTGGTGGGGCGGCACGAAATCAAAACCGGCCGTCACACATTGATGTTCTATGTTGTACTATTTAAATTAAAGATAAGATAAAATCCTTTCATTGAGCTACACTTTTTATGCACGCAGCCTTTCCCTGCCCCGCCCGCTCTCACTCGTAACGAGCTCGCTGCCCCTCCTCTGCATGTGCATTTAACACAAAATATTCACGATTGTTGTTGCGACATAGAAGCATTGCATAGAACACGGCTGGCTAAATTGCTATTAAATCCGCTTAGCATCATGCTGTGCAAATTTGTTCAAAACTGCTGCAGTCAAGTTAATTCTGCTAAGGTCTTATCACAACATAGTTCAGTTAGGAAACTAAACTTAGTTAATTTCAATCAAGCAGTATCTCAAAGCTAACGTTAGAATACTGTTTGGATGTTGAGTTTAGCATGCTTACTTACAGCTGCTTGTCAATTTCGTTACTCAGGGCTCATTTTATTGACTCTGACACTGAATGTTTGCAAAATCCCGATGTAAATAGAAAAAGTGTTTTCTATGACTCAAAAGTGCTTGGCCCAAGGAGAAGTACAAACTGTTATTTGAACTAACTACGTTATGAATTGCATCCATACATTAGCAGCCTTTTAACTGCGTTAGTGATGCAAGGGAACGAACGTCTTAAAGTGACAGGCACTCAATTAGACCTATAAACGGGTTTCCCGTTTACCAACAAAACTAGATGCGCGCGCAGCCTTTAGGCAGAAGTCGCTTGGTGGCCATCCACAACGTTATAAACTAAACCTAAATAGTAGGCCTGTCAAACTCGATTCCTTTTAAGGATCCGGGTTATTCTGAGTAACTCACTAAACTGATCCGGGTTGAACGAGTCACTTGAGTCACTTGAGTCAGTATTGCAGAAGAAGAAATTCAGTCCTACGTTCAAGCAGTGCAGTGGGGTGCTTCATTTCGTTAAGTGCCTTCTCATGTTGGATGTGGATCCTCCATGATTTGAAACCAGGTTTTTGCAGTACTTGCATTTAGCCTAAGAGTTTTGGTCTCCTGGTCAAAGTGCATCCACACATTGTTCATCTTTTTGGTGCTCATGTTCAGAAACTTTGATCTTATTGACAGGGAGGGTAGCCTATATTATAATAATTAATTATTTGTTGTTGTTTTGTTAACAATAGAAAATTTGCCTAGGTCTAATGCTACTCTGCTACAATGTTTATTACCACTACTATATACTAATAGTAGGCTACTAGGAATCTATTCTAATAGGTATTATAGGCAGCTAATAGGCCTACTAGGCAACTAATATTATTAGCCTATTAATCATAGCTATATATATATATATATATATATATATATATATATATATATATATATATATATATATATATATATCATGTTAGGTAGCCTAATATAATATCATATATAATATAATATAATATAATATAATAGCATCAAAATCTCCACCCACTCACAGGAAAGAAAGCAGTTTGAGCCAGACTGTTTATTTATTGTCTTAACCTAGCCTAAGCAATTGACTTTCAATGTAGACATAGAAACAGGAACGTAGAAATGCCCTGCAGTGACTAAATTATTATTATTGTTATTATTATTATTATTATTATTATTATTACTACTACTACTACTACTACTATTCTCATTAGGCCTATTATTATTATCACCTTGACACGAGTAGAAACTAGGTTACTTGCTCGTCTACAGATCCACTAATGACAATGTAGCCGGCTGATTCGACTGACTCGCACTCATAACAACATAATGTAACCGGTCCGCCCGCGGCTGATCCAAATGACCCAGGTAGGCTAGCCTACTCAAGCAACTCCATACAGAGCTTGCAATGTTTCGGACATTGCAACTGTCTTCGCGACCTAATTGCATTTTAAAGTAGGCTATGCGTGCAGAATATATGTTATTTCAGAAGTGAAAGCATGGCTTTTGTTGTGGATTTTCTTTTAACCTTGACGAGGAGTTACTCGTTCCTCTAAAGATCCACTCATGACAACGTAGCCAGCTGATTCGGCTGACTCGCACTCATAACAACAACGTAACCGGCCCGCTTGGCTGATCCGACTGGCTAGCCTACTCTCCATACAGAGCTTGCAATGTTTCAGACTGTCTTCGCGACCTAATTGCATTTTAAAGTAGGCTATGCGTGCAGAATATGTTATTTCAGAAGTGAACGCATGGCTTTTGTTGTGGATTTTCTTTTAACCTTGACGAGAAGTTACTCGCTCCTCTAAAGATCCACTCATGACAACGTAGCCGGCTGATTCGGCTGACTCGCACTCATAACAACGTAACCGGCCCGCCCTGCTGATCCAACTGACCCGGCTAGCCTGAGCAGCTCCATACAGAGCTTGCAATGTTTCGGACTGTCTTCGCGACCTAATTGCATTTTAAAGTAGGCTATGCCTACGTGTAGAACATTGTATGCTATTTCAGAAGTGAAAGAATGGCTTTTGTTGTGGATTTGCTTTTCACCTTGACGAGGAGTTACTCGCTCGTCTACAGATCCACTCATGACAACGTAGCCGGCTGATTCGGCTGACTCGCACTCATAACAACGTAACCGGCCCGCCCTGCTGATCCAACTGACCCGGCTAGCCTGAGCAGCTCCATACAGAGCTTGCAATGTTTCGGACTGTCTTCGCGACCTAATTGCATTTAAAAGTAGGCCTAGGCTATGCCTACGTGTAGAACATTGTATGTTATTTCAGAAGTGAAAGAATGGCTTTTGTTGTGGATTTGCTTTTCACCTTGACGAGGAGTTACTCGCTCGTCTACTGATCCACTCATGACAACGTAGCTGGCTGATTCGTCTAACTCGCACTCATAACGTAACCGCCCGGCCCAGCGATCCGACTAACCCGGGTATACAAAGCAGCTCCATTAAGAGCGTGCAATGTTTCGGACTGTCTGCGCGACCTAATTGCATTTTAATATGCTACATCTATACACCAAATCTAAAGTATGCCTAGGCTACATGCATAACATTGAATGTTATTTAAGAGGTGAAGAATGGCTTTTGTTGTGGAATTGCTTTTCACTTTGAGGAGGAGCTACTCGCTCGTCTACAGCCACTCATGACAACGTAGCCGTAGCCGACTCGTACTCAATGTAGCCTAACCGGCCGGCTGATCCGACTAACCCGGCTCTGCGGGAAGTTAACCAGTTATCTCAGACTGCCTGCTCACTCAGTCGCTTGAGTTGATTTGTGGAGTTGTGGTTATCCTACTTACAAAATTGTTACATTTTTGGCAGCTATGATGGCTAGTAGGCTAGCTAATATTGCAAGAGGTTTGTGTGTTTATCGTTTTAGATTGAATTGTAGTAGGACTCAACTGATCCGAGTTAATGATACTAGAGACTCGCGACTCATGGGTTAATTTAAAGATACGGGTGAAAGATCCGAGTGAATCACGACTCAAACAGGCGTACTAAATAGTCGGCTGCTGTAAGCTACAATCGGATTTTTTTGTATACCCCTGTTGTCTCAATGATAATAACATCTCATTTCAGACTATATTTCAAAGTTTGACGTTCATTTGGATTATTAATATAACATCGTATTTTGTCATTTTTGGCGAAGACATGCATTCCTTTAGGGATATTGAACATATTTAACATTCTCTAACCATCGTGATTTCGAATTGGTGCAGTTTTCAGCACAAAAACTCATTTTATTCTTTTGCTCTTTTGCATTGCTCTATGCTGTTCTATGGTGCTTTCTGCCTCTTGGAACCGGCAACCCTCCGGTTACAAGTCCGAAGCGCTAACCAGTAGGCCACGGCTGCCCCCGTAAAATGAAGGCTCCCGAAACCCCCGTCATGAAGGCTCCATCAGCTGATGTAGAATCTGTTGTTTGCTTCTCAGGGGTCTGTGGGGAGGACCGGGCCCATATCGCACCATCATGCACTTGGGGATGAAATAGAGTCCAGAGACCACAAGGATGTCTTCACCCTCTGGATGTCTTCACTCCCTGGATGTCTTTACCCTCTGAATGTCTTCATATCTTGAAGTCTTCACCCTCTGGCACTGGACCCAAAGGTCTCCAATTCAAGTGCATTCACTTTAGCCATTGAGTACATAGCTGGATACATATTATTTTGTTACCAGTTCAAAGAGAATTTATACCCCTGCATTATATCATGTTTTAGTGCTTGTTGCAATACTGTTAATAATGTTATGACATGCCAGATGTGCAAGATAAGAAGAAAAAAGCCCACTCCCCTTCCCAGAGCCCACTCATGCGAAATCACACTAAAGGACAATCACTGAAATCCGCCTCGCCACCCACCTTTCCTCACCTTCTTTTGATTTGGAGGTTTTCAGGACCAATTCCCCCCCCACACCCCCATTCGCATCAACTCTAAATGAACATGTTTAATGTTAACTGCATCCTGTGGCACTGGGAAGAACCACTGATCATGTAATATGCAATGCAATGCTTATTTAACATTAGACTGATGGCCAGTTTTTGAAGCTGCTTTTAGCTGCTTGTCTTTGATCAGTCATATTTCAGAGGTCAGAAAAAATGCTGTTCAAGTTTGAGAGAAATCAACTCCCAACATTAACACAGATTGTTTTTTGAAAAAGAAAATCACTTACAAAAACACTTACACTGATTTTTTATAAATAAAAAAGAAGAAAGAAAACTGCTTCAATTGACCCTCAAATTAGCCTCCAGAGGCCTTGCCCTGTAATCCCACTGGGAGATTTGAAGTGTTCGACTCTGAATGAATGGTTTTGGAATTTGCTGTTTGAAGAATAAAAATCTATTCTATAGGTTAAGGTCTGGTCTCCAATACTTTCCAACATTCAGACATTGGATGGAAGGTCAGGCCAACAGCCCTCTACAGACCCTTCATGAGCATCATATCTCTCTCCTGTTCGAAACCCCATCCTTCTTAGTACTTCCCCTCTGTCAAACAATAGGACTGGCAAGTCCACCCAGTATCCTGTACAACACTAATAAAGCTGGGAAACTCTGCTCTGAGCTGAAGGGTCATTATGTTACCAATGAAAGAGTAATTTACATTTAGTCATTTAGCTGACGCTTGTATCCAAAGCGACTTACAAAAAGGGAAACAATCAAGGTACAGTGTAACAAGGACATGTTAGTTCAGCAGTAAGTGGCCTACTATAGAGTCACTAAGATTGTCCTCTCTGTCCTGAAGCAGTCCAAGCTGTCATGGCAGTCAACCAAGGCTACTGCCTCCTGTGCATTGGGATCACAGACTGTATAAAATAGGTTGGGATTTATGTAACAATATATTCAAATACATAGGAAGTTGTCCATGTGTTGGGTGTTCAAAAATAGCCTATTCCATTAATATGATAAAGAGCCTGTAATGTGTCACCCTGTCTGCTTAGCAAAGGGGTTCTCTTTTCGTGTAAAAGTGAAACTACTGGTAATGCCTTCATGTAAGCATCTGATTATTCCAACACATTAATTTGGTCTTGCAAGAGGGGCATTTTCTATATTAACTTTTAAATAATAAAAACACTACCTGTTGGATCAAGCGTATGATGTTCTGTCTTGCCTTCGCTTTCAGTGACGGCCGTTATTCACGTGTCATTTTAATTGTACTTTTTATAACATAATATGTAGCCTATGTAAATGAAGATTCAGTGGTGACTTCAGTGTGTTATGCATTCTTTTACCCAACACCAGTTGGTCTCTGTTCCATTGGTTAACTGTTCATATCAGTCGTAATAATAAGATTTAAATTGTACTAGAAATACCGCATACATTGGATAAAGTACATTTGATGGTATGCAGGACTAGGAATCGTGTTTGTGGCATAGGTTTGTGGGCCAGTCATGCTCCTTGCGTGGGTCTACTGAACGTAAATGAACACTAAAGTAAACATTGTTATTTCACACAAAAATGCGCTTGCGCAGATGGTTCAACCATCCGGGTTCTTTTCAGGAATCTTGGAGAGGAGGCGGGAAATGGCGTCCCAAGTAGCTGTCGTGTAGCTGTCGGTTTGACTCGAAATTCACAACGGAGAAAAGCAGGCTGACGAACGAGCAGAGGAGGGTCGCTACGTTGTGGCTTCAAGCACAACGACTTCAGCTAGTTAACCCCATTCCGGGCATGTAAGCGCTGGGACGTAAGTATGTTTCAAAATGTAGCAAGCTACAATGCTATCATGTTGCAAAATAAATAGCCGTAACCATATGGCCGTAACCCTACGCCACGGTCGCTGTGTACAATCTCGCGTACACTAGCATAGGTATGTCCTACGAGAACATGTAGTTGGCTAGGTAGCTAGCAGCTGTGTCCTAGTATGTTTTCATCTTTTCTACCGAGTGATGCGTGGAAAACTTGTAAGTTGCCTAAATGATTGAGAAACTGGTCAAGATGTTCTCTCATAGTAAGATGTTGGTTGTGTCGTAAGTTGAGAAAATCGTTCGTGGCGACCATTTCTCAGCTCCGCCTATGCGCGATTCCAATGCGCTAATGCTAACCAATATTAGCATGTCAATATTGTGGCTAGTTTAAGCTACATAGCTAATTAATCCTAAATCAGACGTGTCCAAGAAGCAACCACATTTCTACGTTATAGGAGTAAGTGGAAAATTCAGCCGAGTGACTTCACTGCCACAGTCGTTAAGGCTAGCTAACATGATTTGCGAATTAATTTAAATTGGATTTTTAGTGGTAACGTTAGCAGTGTAGCAAAGGTAGCTAACTGACATTACTGGATTACGTTAAAGCTAGCTCGACTAGTAAGTAACCAGTTCGTGTACGTTAGCCTGACTGTCAAATCTTCATATGGCTTAGTAAGTGACAATGCCGGCTTTTGCCGATTTACTGAACATGTTCTACATTTGTCCACACATCGTGTAAGAACGTCTGTATATCAACAGGCCGGATTTACTTTCTCCTGCCTGGGGCTAGAGTTTAGACGGTCACCGCTTCCAAGTTCCATGCCTCACCCCGCCCACTTTTAAGGTTGTCTACTAACAGAGTACTATGTTACCGAACTCTCTCACCGTGTTGTTTTCTATACTCCATCCATAACGTTAATCTATGAGTACTCGTTTAATTATGATTACATGGGTTGTTCTGAGTTGACCAAGAATGCAATAAGTCATTTAGAGTGCAGTCTTATAAGAACCGAAACGGGTAGGAGAAAATAAGCGGGAAACGAGTAAACATTTTCACCAGTTCATTGGAGTTTATCTCCGTTTTGATCATGAGTTAAAATGGTAAATGGAAACTGTTATGGTAATACCATCTGTAGCAATATAACATTTTTCTGAACACACATGATATTATATATAATGCAATCTAATTGTGTTAAGGTAATTGCTTGTTAAAAACAATTGACATAGATAGATAGATAGATAGATAGATACTTTATTGATCCCCAGGGGAAATTCAAGGTCTCAGCAGCATACAGACAACACAAACACATTCTTTAACAGCAGAAAGAGTAATTAAAGTATATAATATAAAAACACAACTAAGCAATAAGGACAGAAGATAAAGAATATACTAAAATACAAATTATACTAACTAACATTAATCTAAATCAATTCTAAAAACAGTATCCACATAGTGGTGATTAATCAATCAGAGGCGCTTGCAATGACTGAGGCAGGGACTGAGTCTGTGATTCTTTGTGCATAGTAAGGTATGGTAAGGTGCTCTGTGTAAATGAGTGTCATGGTGGTAGTGCAATGGTGATAGTGGTCATGGTGATGGTGCAAATGAGTAAGTCCAACAGTGCAACAACTTGCTGTATATTTATACTCTGATTGGCAACATATTAACAGTAAGGTGTGTGCGTGGGGTTTTGTTTGTGCACATGTGCTCCACTGCCAGTCTTTCATGTGACGACTGGGACGATGAGGCTGAGAGTGCGCAAGGCGTCTCAGCAGCCCGGCCCACCCCCACCCCCATCCAAGCGCAGCGCCCAGGCCAAGAGAAAACACTCCGAGGTCGACCACTCCGTCGCCCCTGCCACCGCAGTAGCCAGGATGCAGAAGAATGAGACCGGCCTTTTCTCCACCATCAAAAGATTCATCAGAGGAAATGCCGTCAAGGTACGCCACAGGACCACGCCGTGATTCTGTTCTGACTGGACGGCCTCTGTGTGGGGCCATGTCTGGTTGGACGTGACATCAGTCAGGGGTCTGTCTGGTCTCTTAAAACGGCTTACTTGTTTAGTTTAGGTTCAACAATAATGGTCATTGTGCTACAAGCACTAAGCTAATATCATTGGCGCAAGTGAGCTTTTTTTGCTTTTGATTTCCATTTTAATTTTGCACTTCCCTCTCTCAGGTGGATCAGTGTACCCCTGCCAAAAGGAGCCGTATGGATAGTGATGTGGACGGCAACCTGATCACCTCAACTCCAACCACAGGCACCAAAGCCGACCCACGAACACGCCGGAAAAACCCGGCCAATGGAGGTGAGTCGTCGGAGCTGCCCCCCACAATCCACGTCAGCTGGTTTCTCAAGGCAACAAACACGTCTCTTCTCAAGGCAACACACATATTCCATTTAGACATTATTGTCCAAAATTTGAGGAAAAATGACCAGACAAGCAAAACATGGAACAAATGGCTTTTCCAAATGAACTCATCTAGTCCTTGCCAACTGGGCACATGTTGATGCAAAACCATCATATGGGGATCAGTTCAGTTAGTGCAGGAATCCCCAGGCCTCAGGCCAGTGATTGTGTTTGTGATCAGCATGCCAGCGTGATCCGTTTTCCTTGATCCGTGGCGCTGGGCTAACTGACGATGCTGTACTGCTGTGCGCCTGTCTCCTCTTGCAGAAACGGTGAGCCGCGATGGGAAGCCGGTGAAGCCGAACGGAAAGCTGACGGTCCAGGCGGATGTCCCCACCAGCCCGCCACGCACCACGCTCCTCGGAACCATCTTCTCACCCGTCTTCAACTTTTTCTCTCCGGCCAACAAGAATGGTGAGACTGGAGGCTCGGTCGTCTCTGCAGCGCAAACACAAGAAATAATGTGTGTGTCTGTCTGTCTGTATCTGTATGTGTAGGTGTTTGTGTTTGCATGTGTCGGTGTATTAGTATGTGTGTGTTTGCACCATAGAAGATTAATATGATGTGTTGCTTTCTATTTGCGCCAATCCATTGAGTTGAACAAATGTTCTGCTCTTCTCTTCGCTCAGTTCTGGGTAAGTTTAGGGCAGTCGTGGCCCACTGGTTAGCACTCTGGACTTGTAACCGGAGGGTTGCCGGTTTGAGCAAGGCACCTAACCCCTCACTGCTCCCTGAGCGCCGCCATTGTAGCAGGCAGCTCACTGCGCCGGGATTAGTGTGTGCTTCACCTCACTGTGTGTTCACTGTGTGCTGTTTGTGTTTCACTAATTCACGATTGGGTTAAATGCAGAGACCAAATTTCCCTCACGGGATCAAAAAAGTATATATACTTATATATACTTATACTGTGTGTGTGTGTCCTGCAGCCTCTGCTGGGTCGGACTCCCCCGGGCAGGCGATGGAAGCGGAGGAGATTGTGAAGCACCTGGAGATGGAGCCCCCAGAGGAGACCCCCAGCAGCACACCCACCTCCACCTCCACAGCGGCCAGCGAGAACCGAGGCGTGACCCTCTACCCCACCGCCCAGGTGCCCTCTCCCGGCCTGCCTGCCCCCGACTCCATCGTGGAGGAGGGTGAGATCGTCACCGAGGCGGACATGCCCCCTCTCACAGGTAGGCTCACGTGCAACACAGCGCCTGTCCATGTAGTGCAATTACCAGTGTGGTACCAATCGCTTTAATGCAGGTCATGTAGCGAAATAGTGCAATTTTGATGCAAAGCAAGTAATGTTTAAAGGAGAAATCCAGGGATTTTTCACGTAGATCTCCATTTTTCAAGGTAACCGAGTACTGTCGGTACGAAAAAAAGGAAACAATCGGTTTAACCTAACTCGAGTTGCTACAGCCAGCAGCTAACGCAGACAGGCAGCTACAGTGCTACACTCTGGGAGCATGTCTGTGAGCTCCCATGTACATGTCCCCAGAGTTTTTTTTTTTTCTCTTTGTCCCTACAGAATTCGGTGACCTCAAGAAACGGAGATCTATGTGAAAACTTGCCGGATTTCTGCTTTAATATATTAAATGTTTAATGATCTAAAAATGACTGCAGAATAATAAATGCCTTAACTTATACATATAAAAAGTGTCCTTGTAGATTGTTTTGGGTGGTTAACATGCTGCGAAACCCCAAAGCTTTCAACCCCTAACATTGTTACTTGCGTAAAATCATGGGAAGCAAGTTCTAAGCACAGTTCTTAAGTGCTGCAATGGAACCAGAATTGACAGCACATGTGGTTGGTTTTCAGTGTTATGTGATGTAGAAGTTGTAGAAGTTGCTTGATGTGTCATGTTGCTGTGAGAATTCTTCTAAATATTTGTGTGTGTGTGTGTGCGCGCGTGCAGCAGTGGGGTCGACAGACAGCAGCTACCCTACAGCCCCTCCCTCTCCCCCTCCTGAGGGGTCATATGAAGAAGACTGGGAGGTGTTCGACCCGTGAGTACACACTAACTTGCAGGCGTACACACACACACCACACCATACACACTTTCACACTCATTTACTGTGTCCAGGTATTTCTTCATCAAGCACGTGCCTCCGCTGACTGAGGAACAGCTGACCCGTAAGCCGGCTCTTCCTCTCAAGACCCGCAGCACGCCAGAGTTCTCCCTCGTCCTCGACCTGGTGAGGAGATGTGTGCCACAAAGTTCTCACAGCAACATCACACAACACTGAAAACCAATCACATTTGTAGTCACTACTGCTCACACACTCTCACAACAGGACGTCTGAGTTCTCCCTAATCTTCGACTTATTGACATACACAATACACACACATTTAATATCACACACACACACACACACACACACACACACACACACACACACACACATTTAGTAATCACTTTACACACACGCACACATTTAGTAATCACTTTACACACACACACACACACACATTTAGTAATTACTTTACACACACACATTTAGTAATTACTTTACACACACACATTTAGTAATCACTTTATACACACACACACGCACATTTAGTAATTACTATATACACACACACACGCACATTTAGTAATTACTACACACACACACACACATTTAGTAATTCAGGGTTCTCACAGGTCATGGAATTTCTGGAATATAATGGAATTTTGGAACTCTATTCCAGACATGGAAAGTCAATTTTTTTTAAAATTATTTTTGGGGCAAAGTCATGGAATATCAAGGAAATTAAAATGTACTTGTCAAAATACATGAATACAAATAATTCCACGCAGAACTGGTGTATATCTGGTTATTCGCTTTACTGCTTGTTTGCGTAGCCCAACTTTGTTTATTCAATGCCCATTTACTCATCTCCCGCTCTAAAAAAGTAAAATATTCTTGAACGCTACGCGTCTGCTGTCATCACCACACACACACATTTAGTAATCACTTCACACACACACACACACACACACACACACACACACACGTGCACTTACTAATCACTTCACACACACATTTAGTAATTACTTCACGCACATGTATGTGCACGCACATGTATGTGCACATACATGTATGGAGCCTGCATTGTCTCTAGATGCTGGTGTGTGTTGCGTTGTGTCTGTAGATGCTGGTGTGTGCTGCGTTGTGTCTGTAGATGCTGGTGTGTGCTGCGTTGTGTCTGTAGATGCTGGTGTGTGCTGCGTTGTCTCTGTAGATGCTGGTGTGTGCTGCGTTGTCTCTGTAGATGCTGGTGTGTGCTGCGTTGTCTCTGTAGATGCTGGTGTGTGCTGCGTTGTGTCTGTAGATGCTGGTGTGTCTTGCGTTGTGTCTGTAGATGCTGGTCTGTGTTGCGTTGTGAAGAGTGTCCATGTGTGTGACCTGGCTGGCGTTTGTGTTCCTGCAGGACGAGACCCTGGTCCACTGCAGTCTAAATGAGCTGGAGGACGCCGCCCTCACCTTCCCTGTGCTCTTCCAGGACGTCATCTACCAGGTGAGCTACTCAGGTTAACACTCTGTCACGACTCACTGCTCAGTTTTAACACACTCTCAACTCGCACTGCTCAGGTTAACACACTCTCAACTCGCACTGCTCAGGTTAACACACTCACAACTCGCACTGCTCAGGTTAACACACTCACAACTCGCACTGCTCAGGTTAACACACTCACAACTCGCACTGCTCAGGTTAACACACTCACAACTCGCACTGCTCAGGTTAACATTCTCACGATGCTCATTGCTCCGGTTAAACACACTCACGACTCACACTGCTCCGGTTAAATACCGGCCTCTTCGCTGCTCAGGTTAGAACACACTGACAACTGTTAAAACACACCGACTGCTCTTCACTCAGGTTAAACACACTGACGGTCCTCACTACAGGCTGTGGAATATTACTATAAAATGATGTGTGGTGTTTCCCACCTATCTCTGGGTCTGATTGATTTGAGGGGTGTAGATATGGGAGACTCTATCTATGGATGTTGTCATGACTCATCTGAAATGCCATGTCCTTTCCAGGTGTATGTAAGGTTAAGGCCTTTCTTCAGAGAATTTCTGGAGCGCATGTCTCAGATTTATGAGGTAAGAGTTATTTGGCTACCACTGGGGCACTATTCTACTTGGCTGTAAATGCCTAATGCTAACACTAGCATTGCGTGATTCATTACTGGGGCACTATTCTACTCAGCAGTAAATGGCTTATGTTAACGCTAGCATTGCGTGATTCATTACTGCGACACTGTTCTACTCGGCAGTAACATTGTGTTATGATTTCCTCAGATCATCCTCTTCACTGCTTCTAAGAAGGTGTATGCTGACAAGTTGCTAAATATCCTGGACCCTAAGAAACAGCTGGTCAGGTGTGTGGAAGCGCTGATGCTGGTGTGTGAGTGTCTGTGTTTGGCTGTTAGAGGTGGTTAATGACAGACGTTCCCTTTCGTTTGTGACTGCTGCAGGCACAGGTTATTCCGGGAGCACTGTGTGTGTGTCCAGGGAAACTACATCAAGGACCTCAATATTCTGGGGAGGGACCTGTCCAAGACGATCATCATAGACAACTCGCCACAAGCCTTCGCCTACCAGGTGAGTCGTGCTAAAAGATTCGAGTTCCGCATCCTCACCTATCAGGCGTGCTAACCTGACTGGAAATATGTATCTGAACCTTGCCAATCTGACTGGAAGTGTGTGTGTGTGTATACAGCTGTCCAACGGTATTCCCATCGAGAGCTGGTTCATGGATCGGAACGATAACGAGCTTCTGAAGCTGGTCCCATTTCTGGAGAAGCTTGTTGAAATGGTAGGACGTGTATGTGTCTGTCTGTGTGTGTGTGTGTGTCTGTTAGATGCTGCTAGAGTAGGTTAGTATGGTTTCTGTTCACCAAGCACAG
The DNA here is from genome assembly GCF_018492685.1 of Alosa sapidissima. Taxonomy (NCBI): domain Eukaryota; kingdom Metazoa; phylum Chordata; class Actinopteri; order Clupeiformes; family Clupeidae; genus Alosa; species Alosa sapidissima. Next base: position 22,956,508 of record NC_055967.1, read on the forward strand.
AATATTTGCACTGATACTAGCATATTCATATATAGCAGGGATGTCAAAGTCAAATACATTAGAGGGCCAAAAAAACAAATTTGCTACAAGCCGAGGGCCGGACTGGTTCAATGTTTATTAAAACATATTAAAATGACTGCACGTGACTTATTGAACCAAGACGTGTACTGTATTTTATTTAATGATTAAATGAATAATGACTGTGACTGAAGTGTGGGCAAAGTTTGCACAGAAATGTATGATTTTTCCCATCCTCACCGACCTGGTCATAAAACTTGTTTAAATGATCATACGACGCCTCCTTGCTGCTTTGTCGTCTACATCAGCCTTTCTCAAACTTCTTTGACCTGAGGCCCAGTCAAGGCATACTTTGGGGTCATAGGGCCCACCTACATGAACCCACCCCCTCCTCCCACCCCCCACCAAATTGTCATAATGATAACACAATAATTATTATTATTTTTATACTATATTGCTATACATGCACTTCAAAACAATCAATGTTTAAAGTGCTAAGATTGTTCACAAAAGTTTGTGAAAACATGCACATCAGAGTACTGATTTTGTTTTTGTTTTTGACATTGTTTTTGCATTGTTGCATGATGCTTGCATGAGAGAGAGTTCTTAAAACAACAGCAGTTATATGGGTGCCATTGTTTTGGGATGTTTCCCTCATGCAAGCATCATACACTGATAGAATATTTATATGCTATTTAATTACATTTGAATGCCTGAATGTAAGGATTCAGGAAACACGTACCAGCTTTTGTGAATGGTAAATGGCGGATCAGATCATGCGTAAATCACTGATCTGGAGATCTTTAACTAAGACTAATTAATAGCTTTTTTAATACTTAATGCCAAACAGTGTTTTATATAGTCTGTGCTCTGTTTTTTATGGAAGTTGCATAAATCCACGTTGTTCTATTAAATGTCGTTTCATAATTAAATAGCCTTCCAATAGGTTGAAGCTTAGCTTTGCTACCAACGTGCACACGCATGCATTGAATAAACGCTCATACCACGACTTAATTCTATGCCTCTATGTTTGAAGACACCAAACAAGTATTTCCTACTAATTGCAAAAATGTGAGTTTGTGGGGAATGGAGTATTGGTGCGTGCAAAACAGCAGCCGGCGGCTGTGGCCTGCGGGCCGGTTCTAATACTAATCAAATATCATCCCTGGGGCCGTAGATGATTAATTCGCGGGGGCCTTGACTTTGACAGGTCTGATATATAGCATGGCATACAGGGCATGGTACTAGCATATTCTTGTACCTCAGGCGGCAAATAGTGGTGCACACTACAGCAAGGTTAAAGGTGACATTGCCACGTTTGTTTTGGGGTAACCATACTCCTCATCTGTTTTGGGGTAACCATACTCCTCATCTGTTTTGGGGTAACCATACTCCTCATCTGTTTTGGGGTAACCCATACCCTACATCTGTTTTGGGGTAACCATACTCCTCATCTGTTTTGGGGTAACCATACTCCTCATCTGTCTGCTTTGGTGTAACCCATACTCCATGTGTCTGTGTGGCAGAATGAGGACGTCCGACCTCACATCCGGGAGCGGTTCCGTCTGCACGACCTGCTGCCTCGTGACTGAGCCGGGCCGCACCTCCGCGGACCTCTCTGGACCCACCCCACCCCAACAACCCCTCCCCCCCCCCCCCCCACAAGCTGGAGGCGAGGCCTCAGGAGGAGCGCGAGGCGGAAGAGTCCAACGATCAAACCCTGAGGGGTCTGTGAGCGCAGCAGCTATGCCATACGGTCAAACTTTTTCAGTGAGGAAGAGACTCCTGTTTTACAGCATTGTCTATACATGTACACACCTTTTATACGAGTGGGACAAGAGGAGCGAGAGCCCATTGGTTGACTCGGAATAGCGCCTGGAACACTTGGGCTTCTGGGAAAGGAAGTCCTTGCCTGATTGGACAGGAATGGAATGTTCAGGGCGTTTTTTCACTCCGTTTTGGTGCTTGGACTCTAAGTTCTAGGTTCTCCACAGCCACAGATTCTCTTCTGCAGGCACGGCCAGTCAAATATAAATATAGGAAACACCCAGTTCTCCAGATTCAGTGACATGTATATATGACATGTATATATTTTCTCCTGTCCAGTTTTGCAAACCTCCTCTGCCCACTGCGCCATCATGCATTCCTCCAAGGTGAAACAAAAAAAAAATGCTGATAAGTTCATACTTCACGTTGACTCCATAGGTTTTTACTGTTGGTTGTTTATAGATGTAATTCAGAACTGTTCATTTGCTTTCAAGTTTTAAAAATGTTTAGTCTGTCTTTTAAAAAAAAACAAAAAAAAAACATAGGCCTACACAACCTACAAGTAAAACTGATTGTCAGAAACGTAAGAAAAATCATGATTTTATTGTGCTTCAGTGACTAGGCCATGGTGATTTGCTTAATATCTGCCCCTTCAACAAGAATACAGACTTTTTCATTGCTTCAGAGATGTTGAGCTTTGCTGATCTTTAATTACATATGTCATTATGTTAAAGCTGTTTTACTATCCTTTCTGAGAGGGGGTGGTGGAGTGACGCTTTGACCTGTAAATAGGAAAGCTGTGTGTGCTCGGCATCTTAGCAAATTGGGCACCAGCCGTGGCGCCAGCACAACATCAGGGCACACACACCCTCTGCCAGGCGTTCAGTTAGAGCCCACTTACACCCTCTGCCAGGCGCTACGTTAGTGCCCACTTACATCCATGCACGTCGTCCACGCGTACCCTTTGCCAGGCGTTCAGTGAGTGCAACTTCTCTACCTGCGCACAACATCTCAGACACACACACACACACACACACACACACACACAGGGAGAGAGCTTTTTAGATAGCCATCCTCTGCGGAGCAACCGGCTTTCAGCTCTTTGTCTTCTCCACTCACACCAGTGCAAGTATTAGTGACACACTCGTAGATATAGTCAACCAATCCCTGCTGTCTTCTCTTGCGTCTGCCTCTTAGTTCCTCTCTTAGCTCTTTGTTGTCAAACTCTCCTCAGCCTCATGATTGGCAGTGTGGGTGCAGGGGGGTGAGGGAAGGCGGGCTAAGCATCCCCTCCCAAGCATCGCTGTTGCTGGTTGGGTTCCATTTGAGCTGACAGAGCAGTTGAGGATGGCGAGTCCCTCTAGCATCTTAAGAGGTGGTGAGATAAAGGCAGCTGGGTTGTGCGTCTAAGGAGGATGCTTCTGTTCTTGCTCTCACTTCCTCTGTTTCACACACACACACACACACAACCTGGCAGAGATGGGCCGTAGCTCCCAGATTCAGAGCCGCAAGTGAGGGGATGCAGTCAGACTTTAAAAAAACAGAAAAAAAGTGCTTTGGTGTATGCGTGAGGTAGACCTGAACGGCCGTACCATTTTTATTCAGTGTTATGGTCAGTTTTTATGATCTTTATTTTTTTATACTCGTCCTAGGAAGGGGTGATCGTGTGCTGTTTTTATTCTTCATACTCACATGGCCTTGACTGTTCTTACTCTGTGTTTTTTTTTTTTTTGTGTTTTTTTTTTTTTTTTAATTCCTCTAAATGTCATTCAACTTGAATGTAGCCCGTGGGTGGCCTGTATCCGTGGTGATTTGATTTTTCATGATTCCAACATGAACACCCCCTTCTCTTCCACAGCTGTGAGAGTCTCAAGTTATTTCCCAGATGGATCAGCCGAGGATCAGCACTGGGAGAGGAGAGGGGTGGTTCTCGAGGGGGGGGGGTGGTGAGCTCTCCTGAACAGGATGGAGAACCGAGAGACTAGCTCTCCTGTCTGGGAACAGGATGGGGAACCAAAAGACTAGCTCTTCTGTCTAGGAGCAGGAATGGGGAATCGATAGGCTAGCTCTCCTGTCTAGGAGGATCCGACAGATTAGGGCCCAATTCCATTTCTCTCTTACCCCTAGCCCTTGTCCCTTGACACAGAATGACAAGCCATAGGGGTAAAAATTCCCCTTCGAAACCAAAAGGGAAAGCCGAGATGGTTGGAACACATTTTAATTAAACATAATTTACAAAGAGATCGTACCACACTAAAAACTAGTATTTTGTCACTAGCAACCTGCATACACTACTGGGCAAAAGTTTGCGGTCAATTTAGAAATTTCCATACCACTCCTTTATAGACAGAATACCAGCTGATATCAGCTGTATTGTGTTTTTAATCAGGGCAGCAGTTTTCAGATTATATTATGTTTCATAGTTTTTTGTAAGGGAATGTTTGCATATTTAGCAGTTTTTGAAAACTTTCCTATGAAGAACAGGACCCTTTGGACTAGACTGAATGTGACATAAAAAATGATTGTTTTAATTTTAAAATCCTTATTAATGACATTTTACATTGACGCTGTGCTTGTGTTGTTCTGGTGTGCCTGTTGCATGCTGGGACATTTCTTTTACCCTTCAATTTCAAGTAAGCTCGTGGAAAGTCTAGGTTTTAAGTGGTACATAGCCCTTCCCTAGCCTGACGAGCCAGACCCACATTAAAATGTAGGGTCTGGGAACTCACCGTTCGCAGTGCTCAGTCCGAGGGGCGGGATAATCAGTTGTCTTTCAAATTCCCTCTGCACGCAATAGGACAGTGGCAGCACTATGAGTCCCATACGTTTACCACCAGCGGAGCTAGTTGGCTAGTTCAAACGTTTGCCAACTTAATAAAAGCTTAACTTGTGTCACACTGTTCGCCAACAGCAACATCCATCTTATTTGTTTACAAGTAGCAGGGAATTCAAGCCAAACCGTTGCAACTCTGCCATCAATCATTATGTTAAGCCCACCTAACGACTCTATACACGATTTCATTGGCCTGATTAAGTTTCGATATCTGGAGCTCACAAGCCAACGGAGAGTTGCTAGACTAGCCCTGGCAGCTGCCGCTAGGGGCGCGTCTAGATTTCTAGGCTAGCCCTTCCCCTCAATCCAAAAGAATAGTCGCCTACATCTTTCAGTTGCCATCTAAGAAGATCTCTGTGTTAATTGAAGCTAACTGCCTATGGCAAATTGCATTGCAAGTTAGCTCTGTGGCAGCAAAAATCTAAGTTTGCCGTCTTAACGTACTGAAGATCACAGTATACCCACTCGAAGGCAAGCGTTTTAACAGGTGCAGTAATTCAGAATGGCCAAGTTTTCCCAAAGGAAAAGTCGGAAGATACCGGATCTCCTTATATGGGCAAAGATGGCAGCTTTTTTGTAGGCAAACAAAGGTCTATTGGGATATCCCTTCCTCACAAGAACGTGCAAAACTAAGGGGAAAGGGGGAAGCTCTCCTGTCAAGGAGCAGGAAGGGGGAACCGATAGACTATCTGACCTGTCTGGCAGGAGGATACTCTTAGCCTTACCATATGATATTACATAATCACATGCTCTCCCAGACATCGCATAGGCTCCTTAAAGCCCAACTTGAAATTAATGTGTTGGGGAAAAGAAGCAAGTGGAACATTTTCTAAATATATTTATATATTTTAAAAACTACAATAACACCATCTCCCAGGTAATGCATACTTTAGCAAAAGATAGAAAGTGTCCCTCAGCATTGCGCTCATTTGTTGACCATCTCATCAGGGGTCGTACAACTATGTAGTTGCATCTGAAACAAACCAAGGTGGTGGAAATGATACAAATGAGTAGATGAAGTGGGTGAAGGAAAATGTCTACAGGCGATTCTCAGTTGTGTTCAATGGCTACCATTTACCTTTGTTTAACAAGAGGATTACAATTGTTGAAGGTCCACATTTTAAGAAATAGGTAACTAAGGTGTCTGGGTCTGCAAGAATGTTCGGAATGAATAAAAAGAACAGCAACGCAATGGTAAAACAGTGTGTTGTAAAAATTGAGATGCAAATGGAAGTGTCGCTGCAGTTAACAATCTCTACTAACAGTGCATTTCATACCCTTTTAAGTTTTCCACATTTGTTTTCTCATAAATCAACATACAATACTCCAAAAGACGAGGGGGGGAAACCAGGCTCTGGATTGTTTTGTTAATTTATCAAATAAGACCAATTGCCCATTTACAGAAGATAAGATTCAGAGTCTTGTTGGTCAGCAACAATTACATCCTCCAGCCTAATCATCTTGGGAGTGATCCTACAAGCTTGGCACACCTTACTTTTAGAAGTCTCAACCATTCCATTTGGCAGATTTATTCAAGCATTTTGGTCAGAGAGCATCGCTGCACAGCCGTGTTTGGGCCTTTTGGGTTGTCATGGTGAAATGTTCACCTCAAGGATGGAGTGCTGCACAGAGTTTTGTCCCTTCATTAGTGACCATTAGGTTCTTGCTGATCACAGGGTCTTCAGGTTGAGTTCATAGTGACCATTGGGTTCTTGGTCCTGCCTGACCAAGGCCCTTCATTCCTGACCTTGGAAGACTGTTGGTGCTCTGTTTGAGAATGATAGTCTACCATCCACTTTCAGAAATGTTCTTTTATCTTTCTCTAAATCTGTGTTAACTCAATCCTGTCTCATGTCCAGAGTTTGATTGACAATCTGACCAGTCAGAGGTAATACCAGCTTTATGGCTGGCATTTGGGAAAAATAACTGCCATTTGGGAAAAATAACTCCAAGGGAGTCTTGAGGAGAGACAATGTGATTGGGAAATTCTTTTGAGGAATATAACTGAGTTCATGCCAGAAATAAAGCCTTGGTGAAACAGGTTTCACTTGCAGCCATGGCATCTTTGCATCAAAGATATTCTACAAGGTAGTGTGCAAAAGTGGACCACATAAACAATACAGCATTAAAAAACATTTTTAGGCTGATGATTAATCTCTTTAACAAGAAATTGTGCCTAAAATTCTTGAAATTGCCCGCTTAAAAAATAATACTTCAATATCAATACTATCAATTCATGCCTATTAGTGTGCTTGAGTGTAGGCCTAGCCTGCTCTGCCAGTTCTTGTCTACACCCATTCAGAGCACAAATAAAAGTGCAGAGATCTCTGTTAAATCAAGTTTAATAGACGTTTACATAGCTAGTACCAGCTGAAGTCTGAAGAAAGGGTAAAAGGATCAGATAGACAAACAGACAGGTGAGTGTGTGTGTGTGTGTAAGAGAGAGAAAGAGAGACAGTTGGCTGTAGCTGGCAGTTATAGAATTTAGAATATCGAATAACCTGAAGCACATAGTGCTCTGTTCTTCATGGTTGGTGATATTAGTGACTAGCCTTCTACATCTGAGCAAGCACATTTTCATAGTTCATAGTGGCACAGTCTAGTTAGGTTATATTCTGAGGTGTGTCTTTCTGTTAGTCAGGTGATGGCACACATATTCTAAAAGAAACAGATTTTGGGCTATGTATCCAGTGGCAGATATGTGTGGACTGGTGAATGACCCATCACTAGAGACATATGCCAAATTTCTGGTTTTTGTCCATGAGAGAGTAGTGATGGTGATCACAGATCAGCCAACGATTACATTGTTACAGTGCAGTTATTTTACAACAGAACAAAGCAGTTTGGCACAGGAACTGCTACAAATCCACCTGTAACAGTGAGCATCTGCAGCATGCTAAGATTCGCTACTAGAAATCATGTGAAGCAGGCAGGACTCAGCGTCTTCAGAAAAGATGTGGTAGACCATCTTCTGAACCTGCAGCAACACCTGCAACTGCATCAAGTCCATCTAGAGGGACTTTGTACACTTGTTCAGCAGCAGCTGCTGCCAGCATAGATAAGTGCTTCTTCTGTCAGAAGCAGACAAAAGAGCATCTGTAAAATAAGCTGTAAGCTCTTTAGACAGGTATTATTACAGCCAGCGTAATAGCATTGCAATAGTCTATGCTTGAGGTGACAAAAGCATGGATTAATTTCTCGGCATCTGGTAAGGATAAGGACTTCCTTAAATGGTAAAATTAAGTTTTGGTGATCTGTTTTATGTGATTATTTAGTGCTAGGTCCTGGTCAATTATAACTCCTAGGTTTTTAACAATTGTGGATGAGGTCAGTGGAAGATCACTATATGTAGCCTGAGATGTGGAGGATATCCCTCATCTTTGTAGAACCTAAAACCATGACTTCTGTTTTATCTGAGTTCAAAAGCAGGAAATTATTCGTCATCCATGTCTTTATATCTCTTATACATGTGTCAAGTTTGGCTAACGGGATTAATTCATCAGGTTTTATGGAGAGGTATAGTTAAGTATCCTCTGTTAGACAACAGGGACCCCAGTACTGAGCCTTGAAGCACTCCATATTTTACTATAATCTAGGTATGGTTTATTACGGACCTGTACAAATTGTTGACGGTTAGGAAGGTATGATCTAAACCAAGCGAGTGCTGAGTCAAAAAATCAAATTTTCAAGCCTAAGTAGTATGTCATGGTCTATGGTGTCAAAGGCAGCGCTGAGGTCCAGGAGGACCACTGACACAAGGCTAGGTTTTTTTGAGGGAGGGCTTTAATAACAGATGTCTTAAACGACTGCGGTACATGCCCCGATAGCATTGAATTATTCAAAACATTATCCAAGGGGAGAGCAGTCTTAAGAAGGTGAGTAGGAATAGGGTTTAGTAGACTAGTTGCAGATTTTGATGAGGAAATTGTGGAGGTGAGATCTAATATGTTGTGTATATGTAAATTAATTAAATGTTGTTCGAGGTCTCATCTGTGTTTCTTTTATGTTTTTGCTATCTTTCAGCAATAGAGTATGTGTATTTGGTGAAACTGATCTTATCTCTAATTGTTTGACATACAATCATAATACTGACATACAATCATACTGTTGAAAATAACTGTTTTGTGAACTTTATTCATCATAGCCAGTGATTTAGGCGAAATGTATGGTGTTAATTATAGTGAAATATACAATTAAAAAAAAAATAGGGTTGAAACAGGTAAAGAAAAATGGAGACATAATTTTTCTCCATGTTCATTGACCTCTAAAGACAGTCCAACCACTCTCCAAAAATTAACATTTCAAACCCACAGAAACCACATAGGCCCCCTGACTAATAAGTCAAATTGGACAACAGTGTCTGCCTCAAAATACAACAGAGAAATCATGAACTCAAAATGTCATTGTGGGGAAAAAAAACAATGACTGCGTAACAGTGCAAAACAGACCTTTCAGAATAAGGATAATAGCCTAGCGCTAATATCAAGCCTTGCCAAAATTATGGGTCATTAAGTAAGAATACAAAATAATTGTTAGATTAAGTAGATTATGTTAAAACGACAATAATGTCCGATTAGGCCGAACTTCCGACGTATTTTTTTGCATACATGACGCGACCAATTAATCACTGCTGGCTCTGCCTGCTGCACTGCTTGCACATTCAATGTCCTCGGCTTCGCGGCTGCTGCAACTTGCGCTCTCTTCATCTTGACCTACTCTATAAAACAGAAACACCAAACTCTCTTCTACACACTTTGCAGAATGCTTTCATCTCGTCACATAAGGCTTTGTCAATCCACGGGTACCTCCCCACCCACTCCTCCCAGTACCTGTATAGACGCTTTTGCTTTTTAGCGGCATGTTGGGGTTCCGGTACATCAGCCATGTCAAGGAATGAATAAAAACTAGAAAAGCATTTCCTGAAGGAAATACAGTGCATGAAAATGCAAAAATATGATGTAAAATATCATACAGAGTAAAAACAAACTATATTGGTTGCTAAGTAGATGAGGTTTAATATAGTTGGAATGACTGAACAGTTAAATAGGTGGATAGTTTAAATGGTTAAATTATTTAGGTAGATAGTTGACGATAACTGACAGTTGGAATGGCTCTAATGTTTGCTAGCAGTTATGCTAACTATGTTAACAAAGATAATAATGTTAACAAAGTTACTATGCTAACTAGCATGCTAACATGCTAACTATGCTAACCACGTTACTTAGCTGACTTAGCTAATCGTTTTTAGCAGTTTTGCTAAAAATGCTAACTAGCATGCTAGCATGCTAACTATGCTAACCACGTTACTTAGCTGACTTAGCTAATCGTTTTTAGCAGTTTTGCTAAAAAATGCTAACTAGCATGCTAACATGCTAGCATGCTAACTATGCTAACCACGTTACTTAGCTGACTTAGCTAATCGTTTTTAGCAGTTTTGCTAAAAATGCTAATTAGCATGCTAACATGCTAACTATGCTAACCATGTTACTTAGCTAACTTAGCTAACTAGCTACAGTGGGTAGGAGTCATAGTTGATGACAAGTAACAGTTACAATCATAGACATAATATACATAGACGCCGCATTGGCTGCTGGAAACAAGAAATGCGGCCGCCATCTTGGACCGGTCATACTCCTCATTGCGTTGCAGCAGAAAACACAAGATGACAGCACTGTGCAGCATGTTCCTGCTCAAATCGGCGGACCATACTCGGGGGATTTACTTTTCACAAGTAAGATTTAACATTACCGTACTATTGGTTGTATTTTGTATTTTCGAACAATGTGGCCTGTATCATAGCTACATGTATGACCTTTGCAGCAAAAAAAACCGCGTGAAAATCTGTTCGGTATTCAGTGAGATATGATTAATTAAGTGTGCTGATAGCTCATTGCACCGGCCAAACAGATTACACTGAGTGGAGTGGATGACCGGTCCAAGATGGCGGCTCCAAATCTCGTCAGCGCTAGTAGGGAGCAGCGGTCGATGCGGCGTCTATGTATATTATGTCTATGGTTACAATGGCTGAACAGTTAAAAAGTTCAGTAGTTTAAAGGGTTAAATTGTTTAACAGTAAAATATTGTAGTGAGGACTTTTATTTTGAAACAGATTTTGGCAGAGGAAGCAGTTGAACAGGATGTGTAGTCTTAATAGGGCCAGTTTGTATGCTTAAAGCCTGAGACTGGCAGTTGGTCCAGATGGCCCGAACACCTGCCATAGGATTCTAATTGCTTAACGGCCGTATTGTGATGTCATAATCATAATGTTAAGTCAATGGGGAAATTTTGATTAGTTTTTAATTAATAGTTTAAAAAGTATAAAAGTTACAAAGCTGAAAAATACATAGCACCCATGTCCTAAGTAAGACCTACGTAACATAGTTTGAATGGAGTTTCTACGTTAAACGGTTGAAGCTGCATTAAGTGCGTTAGAAGAAGAAGAAGAAGAAGCCTAGGAAGAACAGTACAGTGCATTTTCATGCACTGTAATAAGAAGAAGCCTAGGAAGAACAGTACAGTGCATTTTCATGCACTGTAATGAGCTAAAATCAGTGCATATTCGCGCCTAATTATAGAACGTCAAAAAAGAAACAAAGTAGCCGGGGCTGCATCCAGACACTTAGCTGCCGTCGGGGGCTGCATGCAGTCGACTCAACCTCTCTACGGACAGTTTTTAATGTTTATCAGAAAATAACTACTCAGTATTCTGATTGAGTATAATGTTCGGGACAATTAGGGCCGGATTCGGGATTCGGGATAAACGCTTAGATTTCGGGACTGTCCCGAATTGCTCAGGACGTCTGGTCACCCTAATTGAACATCTGATTGTGCAAACTGTTAGGCCTAACCATAACGGCTATTTGATATCCATTCACACATGGGTGATCGATTTATTTTTCTGGATCAGTTTATTCCATTCCATTCCATTCCCACATAGCTATACTCGACCTCATGTTTGCTGTGCGAACGGGATTCACACGACCTGTGACGTAGAGATAAAAAAAAACAAAATAACAGCAAGAATTTGATACATAGGCCTATACAGGTCTTTGATTGGCTAATCTTTTCAGTTTGCAGTGCGTTTTTCCCACGTCCGGAAATGGTGATTCAGTTAAATCGGTGCCTTTTGCGTCCAATCAGTTCTGAAGTTGCTTTAACAACAAATACATTTGTAGGCCTAATGTAAAAAACGTCGTGTTACTATAGATCATATGCTCAATATAAGACCAGTATCATATGCTATGGGTAAGGATTTTGGCCTGTCCCTCGCTATAGCCTAGAACTAGTTGTTCTTTTTCAACAGGTCTCTTTTATAAAATGTTGGTCAAATTATAACATTTTCACAGTTGTATTGTCTCAAGTGTAATCTCATTGTTAAGTAATGGCTTTGATATAAATAGATATATTTTCTTAGAAAATAATAATTTTATCATTGTCCCCCAATTTCGTATCAGTCTATCACCAAAAATCCCTAGGCCCATGGGGACTGGACGATGGTACAAACCAGTAACATCATTTTTAAGTAGGCCTAAGTGACATCATTAGGACGTTCCTATTTTTCATGTTTTATCATGGTTGTGAGAGAGGGGGCAGCATACAATATCAGTCCTGTTACCATTTTTTTTAAAGTGTAGGCTAGTCTATAAACAATTATTTAGTTTGAAACAATTATATTTTTCAAATTTTTAAAATGGAAAAGGCACCGATTTCGTGAAATGATCCAGATGAGGCTCGCACATCAGAAAACCCCTAGAGGGCCACAGTCACCGTCAGGTTTTTTGTTTCATGATTGTAAAATTGAGCTTTTCGTTTATAGCCACGTTTAGGCCTAGGCCATCCTCCAGGACCAGGAATAACCGGCAGGCCGGTGTCCAATATTAGAAGATCAAAGCAGCCATTATTAGGCTACAAATCTCTGTGTGAAAATCTAACTTTAGTACAAAATTCAAACTTGCTGAACAAAACTTCTTTACCGTGTGAACTGCAGAGTAAGAGCACTGGCACACTATTTGTGTTAAACTGATACAGTGTAGCTGACAGCGGAAATGAGACAAGTGGATGAGATTATCCCAGTCACCGCTAGTTTCTACTGGCAACACTTAAAAGTCGCCGTCAACACATCGAACATGGCGGACGGGGATTCTTGGGGTAAGAAATATCAATGGAATTATTGTAGGTAGGACCGACTGTCACTAGATATGTTTGCCTACAGGCTTATAAATGTTTAAGATTAATCGAAACGATGATTATGATCATGAAACAACTTTGGTCGTCTTTTTGAAATGTGATGACGTCTTTTATTTTTCTAGATACTGAGAGCTTTGAGCCAGATCAGCCGCTAAAAAATGCGGCAGTGCATGATAAATGGGAAGGCGAGGATGAGGAGGAGGACATTAAGGTACGCAGTATAATTAAAGTACACCAGTGTCAGCGCAACAACATGCAGTCCTTCATGCAATGTCCCTCGACAGCAACCAGTTATAGAACTCTAGCACTAGGTCTCGTGAAATTGCTCACGTTAGCTTCAGCTAAGGTTAGTTTCCCATGCTAACTTTATTGCTAGATGTATGTTAGCTATCCCTCGGTTCCATTAATCTGCTGGAGACACAGTTAGCGACTAGGGAATAACTTAACTACGTAAAGTGCCTACATGGCCTGTCAATTAGTCAGCTATTACATTGTAATGACAGAGCTTACACATCATTTTGTATAGGGGATAACTAACCACCTTAATAACAATGTTGTTGACGTTACCACTGTCAAAAGTATTTGTGTAGGCTATAATGAAGCAGATTGTAGATACTGTAATTTAGGAAGTTGGGATGTTGATGATGGCTGCTTCCTTCAGTCTGGCTGCTACACATCAGCCTGATGTTTAGTACTGCTGTGAATTCTCTGTTGGTTGCAACTTGCCAGTTAAACACAGTGTGTGACTCACCTGAATCCATATGGATGTTGCGCCTCTAGGATAATTGGGATGACGAAGAAGAGGAGGAAGAAAAGTCTGCTGAGAAACCAACAGGTTGGCTCATGTTAATGGCTGAAGACAGAACTGGTCATTTATACCTTTGCTGGACATGCTCCATAGAGGTGTTAAGTGGAGGCCTACTGGCCCTGGTGCTTTTGTCTTACAGAGGTCAAGTCTTCTGAGAAGAAGAAACTAAATGAGAAAATTAAAGAGAAGGAAAATTTGCAAAGACAAAAGCAGGAGGAGCTTCGGAAGAGGGTGTGTGTGTGTGTGTGTGCGTGTGTGTGTGTGTGTGTCTGTGTGTGGAATAGGAATACTGTGTTCTTTCCTATGCTGCTGCTTAAGCTTGAGGCAGGTTTTATGAGCTGTCTGTTCTCTTTCGATCTCAGATAGAGGAGCCGGAGGAGCAGGCGCAGCTTGCGGAGCTCACGCAGGTCATGGAGCTCACGCCAGAGGATGAACTCGCAGAAACTCTACACGTGAAGAAGCTTCAGGAGGACACTGATCTGGAGCTGGCTAGCGATGCATTCGGTAAGATCATCCATTTCAGGGTGAAGGAGACTGTCCTCCCTCCACCCTCTTACTGATTATGGATCAGATAAATGGCACTTCTTCTGCGACTATGAGACCGTCGTGCTCTTCTGTCTCTTGTCTCAGGCGTCGTTAGTAACCATGTGACGGGCATTGACGCTATCAGTCCCGCCTCCAGAGAAGACTTCACAGAGTTTGAGAAGCTGCTGAAAGACAAGATCTCACCCTACGAGAAGTCCGTACATTATAGCAACTTCGTAGAGTCCCTGTTCAAGAACCTGTGCATCTCAAGTGAGTACTGGCGTGGTTACTTCTTAGGCAGGACATCTGGATTTCTGTTGTATTTTACTTTAGTCAGAATGTCATGAAGAAGTATATTCATGCCAATGTTGTTCAGTTGAACTGATATCTTGCTGTCAATTTGACCTTTGAGGAAACCAACTGTTTCCTCTTGTTGTCTTTGTTGATGTGTTTGTGCAGTGGAAGTGGAGGACCTGAAGAAGATCAACAACTCAATGACTGCGCTGCTCAGTGAGAAACAGAAGCAAGAGAAGGTTAGCTGGTGTTCTGATCTGTGTTCTGATCTCTGTGTTCTGAGAAGGTTAACTGGAGTTCTGATCTGTGTTCTGATCTCTGTGTTCTGAGAAGGTTAGCTGGTGTTCTGTGTTCTGATCTCTGTTCTGAGAAGGTTAGCTGGTGTTCTGATCTGTGTTCTGATCTCTGTGTTCTGAGATGGTTAGTGTTCTCATCTGTGTTCTGATCTCTGTGTTCTGAGAAGGTTACATGTAGCTGGTGTTCTGATCTGTGTTCTGATCTCTGTGTTCTGAGAAGGTTAGCTGGTGTTCTGATCTGTGTTCTGATCTCTGTGTTCTGAGAAGGTTAGCTGGTGTTCTGATCTGTGTTCTGATCTCTGTGTTCTGAGAAGGTTAGCTGGTGTTATCATCTTTGTTCTGATCTCTGTGATCTGAGAAGGTTAGCTGGTGTTCTGATCTGTGTTCTGATCTCTGTGTTCTGAGAAGGTTAGCTGGTGTTCTGATCTGTGTTCTGATCTCTGTGTTCTGAGAAGGTTAGCTGGTGTTCTGATCTGTTTTCTGATCTCTGTGTTCTGAGAAGGTTCTGTGAAGGTGATATCTTTATAAGTTCGCCGTGAACATGCACAACTCTAGGTTAACAAATACGAGATTGATTGAACTAACTGGTAACCGGTGTTTTGGAACCAACAGTTCGGATTTAGTCACCACAGGTTGAGAGAACACAGAGGTTGAGAGAACACAGAGGTTAAGTTTTATCTCAGTGTTTGTTAAACCTCCTTTCTGGAATAACCCCCTGGTGTTCTGAGAAGGTTAGCTGGTGTTCTGGGACCATATTCACAAAGCCTTTTATCTTACCACTAGGAGTACTCCTAAATCGCACTAAAAGATTTTAGCTAGGAGTTTTCTCTTAAAAGTTATTCACAAAGCCTTTCAGACCTAGTCTTAGTAAGGAAAAATGACAACTCCTAAACTAAGAGTGAGTCTTCGTTGCTATGGATGACATCATTACTCATGCACGAGCTTGACTGAAGTGACCATCATCAGCCACCTTGATTGGCTGATGATTGTAACGCGGGAATGATTCCAAACACCTCTCTCACGATGATGAGTGACAGGTCTGAGAATGCGTGCGCTACACAAGTATAGTGCGAAGGACGGAAGATGATAAATAACTGAATAAAAAGGCCTAGCCTAAATGAGTAAAGAGTAAGGCAAAACAAATAGCCTAGTAGCCTAATGAAACATAGGCCTACGGATTGATCGGATCTTTGCAACATTAGTAAATTAATATGTCATATGCCTACGTTTGCAAAGAGGAGAACATTTTAATTTGATTCACAATGAAACGTTACATTTAATTTACATGTTGACAATGAGTAGTTTTGGTTGTTGTTGGTGGCGTTATAGCATCCCTTTTATGCCTACAATGCAAAATTGTTCCCTCGCGATTGGAAGCTCCTGTTGCCGCATACCCATTTCAAAACATTGCAACGTGAAATGCCACAAAAAGCTGTTTGTGAAAAGGTCTTAGTGAGTTAGGAGTCCTCTCAACTTCTTTTAAGCTGTCCCAGACTTAGGTGCTACTTTTAGGTCTAAAATGCTTCGTGAATTACTTTTAGTGGAAAAAATTAGGAGTCCTAAAGTTAGGAGTGACACGCCCATTATTTTTAGGAGTTGCTCCTAAATTCGCCACTTAGGAGCTACTTTTAGCCTTAAAATTCTTTGTGAATCTCTGTGTTCTGGTCATAGACTGTAAAAATAGTTCTGATCTCTGTGTTCCGAGAAGGTTAGCTAATGATCTGATCCCTGTGTTCTGTGACAGAGAAACCTCACATAGTAGGGTTTAGTATTAATACCAATTTGTCCACTTTTCTACATAAAATGTCTTCACAGCAGAATAAAGGCTGTTTTAATGATTGTAATATTTGTCTTCACAGCAGAATAAAGGCTGTTTTAATGATTGTAATGTTTGTCTTCACAGCAGAATAAAGGCTGTTTTAATGATTGTAATGTTTGTCTTCACAGCAGAATAAAGGCTGTTTTAATGATTGTAATGTTTGTCTTCACAGCAGAGTAAAGGCTGTTGTAATGTTTCAATGTTTTAATGTTTGTCTCCACAGCAGAATAAAGGCTGTTTTAATGATTGTAATGTTTGTCTTCACAGCAGAGTAAAGGCTGTTGTAATGTTTTAATGATAGTAATGTTTGTTTCCACAGCAGAATAAAGGCTGTTTTAATGATTGTAATGTTTTAATGTTTGTCTCCACAGCAGAATAAAGGCAAGAAGAAGAAAAGGGGAGTGGTCCCAGGAGGAGGCCTAAAGGCCATCATGAAGGACGACCTGGACGATTACGGCGGGTTTGACGGTGGCTACACACAAGACTACGAGGATTTCATGTGACGCTGGCTCCATGACCCCCTCGCCCTCCGCTGCCCTTTGACCCTGTGACCTCTACATGACCTGCGCCCCAGCCCACGAATCTCAGCCTGAGCAAGCAAACATCTGTCCAACCATGTGGCGCTGGCAAACATCTCTCCACCCGTGCGGCGCTGGTTAACATCTCTCCACCCGTGGGGCGCGGGTAAATATCTCCACCCGCGCGGAGCTGGCTTGGTGCGCCCCACAGGCCTGGTCGGGGGTTCCCCGGCTGCTTCCACCTCACCTGGAGAACTGATGAGACGGAAGTAAACAGAGGGAGGCTTTACACGCTGACTAGTACTGAAACAGGCCACCGCATCACGACTCCAACCACAGCCACCATCAACCTGGGCACAGAAGATGGCCATGACGTCCTGGTTATCTGTATTACAGACAGGCATCTGCTACCATCTGGAGGTCAAATTGACAGACTATGCAAATTGATTCTGCATAAATCTACTCTTGTGTTGCATTGTGTTAAACTTACCTCATGGATTTTAGTTTAGTATTCTCTGAAAACTCAGAGCTACTTGTCATACCCAGGTAGGGAAAACAAGCCAATCATTGTTGGCTTTTTAGATAACATTAAGATTGTGGTTTTCATATTAGTACTTATCTAGTCCTATACAGTTGATTAAAAGAAAAAAAACAAGTGGTTTATGTGCACTCATAAGGTGTCTGTCCATCAGTATTGGCTGTTACATATAATAACGGATTTCACTGCACATAGTGAAATGCTGAAATTGTTACATTTTTGTGAACGTCTAATTAAGGTTATGAAACTATGAATAAGTTTGAGGTGAAACACCCCCATTTTATGTAGAATGGAATTGTCTGACTTGTTTGTCATTGTTGTTTTGGAGGAGCAATCTTGTCAGTGCAGTTACATGCGCAAAACAAATGAACCCACCAGTCTGATTATAGTAAGAATACAGAATATTAGGGATGCACCAATATATCGGTCAACATAGGCAATGGCCAATATTGGCCTTGTTTACTAATATCAGCTATCGGTTGTTTATGACTTTTACCAATAGCAGAAGCTGATGTTTACCTGCTATGTTGCATCAATTCTGCACTAGGTAAATGTGCTATGAAGGTCTGATTGATTGTTCAATTCTTTTTTTAATGAATACGGTATAATAAACAAAGTAAACAAACAAAGAACAAAATATCGGTATCTGCATCGGATACTGGCTAATTGGTTATTTTATACATCTCTATAAATATCGGTGTAGTATCGGTGCATCCCTACAGAATATTCATGATGACACATCTTCATTCTGGAATCATAATGACAAACTCCAACAAACATGACATATCTAATCAGATTGAAATGGGAAAACTCCTGGTTCTGCATTAAATTGGATTTCAATCTGATTACACAATTTACATCTCAATTTTTAATCAGAGTACAAGGAGTATTCAGACTGATCTGATTGTTTGCGTGTAACCACACTGACACTGGCAGCAGCTCTCAAGCATAGTGTATTCACCTGGCCCAAGAATTTCATGCAATCAAAGGACCCAGACTCCCCATGAAAGCTTTGCTAACAAAGAAGGTATTTGGGCAAAGGAAAATAATAGAGGAAAAAAACAAGACATTCAGGATTCTGAAACTCAAATAGGACTACAGTGTTTTCTTAAGAATATGTAATAAACTTATTCTTTAAATGCCTGTAACTGTTTTCTGACAAATTGTCTGACCACCATGTTGAACTCAAACACAAATTCAGTCTCACTACAGCATTTGTATCGCAGAAACAAATTATTTTATGGTTGAGTAAAATAATTAAAAGCTGAATTCCAAAAATAATTCAGTGGAAATGCATGGATTCCAGTTTCTTCCAGTAGCAGCAACTGGAATCCATGCATTTCCACGGAATTATTTTTGGAATCTGATCCCTTATCATACCTGTTCATTCTTACTCGTAGCTCGACTTATCGTGACTAAATTCAAGATGGCTGCAAACGCTAAACTTCATGAAGATACTGTCTGTATAAATCGTCTTGTAAGTAAATTACCAGTGCTTTTTCAAAGTTCTCAATGTCTCGTTTTAAATGTCAGGGCCCTCGGAAGTCTACCAATGAAGTGTGGAGATACATTGAGCCTCGTAAATGGTGTAAAACAGTGATTTATTTGCATGGCTAGCCCGATGCCGAAGCACCACCATTGAAAAAGCTGTTAGTAGCATCTGCTAACTAGCGCCAGATTTTGGAGTGCAGGGGACAAGCGAGATGGGCTATGAGACAAACGTTCACACTCGGTATAGTGTTGCACGGCGTATCGATACTAAAAAAGTATCACGATGCCTTCATGCAAAAAACGATACGATTTTCGACGTTTTTAGAATCGATACTTTCTTAAAATAATAACGTTCTGTGTTTGTGTGAACTGCTGTTCTCACTGCTCCTTGCACGCATCTAGGCAAGTGGGCGTGTCAAGCAGGCAGCTCTGAGTGAGTGAGTGCGCAGCCAACGTCAACATAGTTCTTTGCCGACAGTCCTCAGCCTTGTGGATAAAACAAAAGGTGAAGTAAAATCTGCAACTATTTCGGATACATCGCGAATAGTGAAGGCAAGCCATCAGGTACACAGAGGCCCGTTTGTAAAATACAACATTTTTAGTTGTATTTTTGAGTTCAAAAAACGACAGGTTAACGAATATGCTATAGAAAACACCAAGTTCCAAGTGCCAAGTTCTTCTCTTCTGTTTTAGTCTAGCCTAAGTGAAACGAGTATATGGTTCTCTGGGATAAAGCGAACCTTCTTTCATCGATGCATTTTGACGAGACATAACGAGCTGTAATCATAGGGTGCTAACGTGATGAAAGCGCAATGTTCACGCCAGAATAACATTACCATAACTTGTAAACAATCTATTTCATGTTCGATCAGTACTACTGGTAATATTTGTCATGGCATGTAGACTGCAATTTGTTTAATAATTATTGGCCAGATGTAAGATAGGACACCCGAAATGCGCTAATTAAAGCCCACGGCATATAATACCACCAAAGCGTGTTGAGTCCTAATAATAATAGCGGCTTATTGTTACGTGGTAGCAAATCATGTTATCAAAGAAATAGACGTAATGTAGGAATGCACACAGATATATTGCAACAGGTAGGCTAATGGTGTAGGCCTATCTGACGAAGACCTGAGTGGTTGGAATGTCGTACTTGTACACTGGGCGCAAAGAAGACTATCCTCACATTTTTACCTTTGCAACTGTCAAAGAAATCCCATGAACACGGGAAGACCAAGGGTAGCCTATACTGTACATCCGATGGCCTAAAGATTAGGCCCCTCTGCATAGCATTCAGTGATTTGCATGCAGTAATTTCAACACTGACCTTGATCTAGCCTAGTTTGGCTATTTGAAGCTACTTTATTGCCAAAACAACACAATGTAAATGAACTATAACAAACAATAAAGGACTTAATCACACAAAGTAGGCCTACTATTTTACTGGCTATAAAAAATGATAATTATGTAGGAAGTTTAGAACCCAGAGTTGACCTGCACACTACAAAAGTGCACCGAATTCAACACAAATGATTCAATACACTTGGAGGAGGTATGAGTCCTTTCTTTTCCAGATATCTTAGGATTTCGCCGTAGTATCGTTTTAGTATTGAGCATCGTGATATTTATGGCAGGTATCGTATCGAAGTCATAATTTTGGTCATGTTTCAACACACTTTAGGTCAATATCACACCGGAATTCTCCTTTAAGCCTCTCACTATGGCATTGCCAGCCTACATTCGTGACACCACACATGTCCTGTCCATCCTAGTGGAAATCTGTAAAGGAATCTTTAGGAAGTCCACGGACAGGAACACTGTCACAGGCCGATAGTTTTCATCCTAGCACTCTTATTTCAAATATCCCCTATGGTCAGTTTCAAAGACTACGCAGAATCTGTGACTCTGATGTGGACTTCGATGTAGGCTACAGGCCGAGGATATGTGCAAACGTTTTCAGTATAGAGGGCATAAGAAAAAAAGACCTAAATTCAGCCCTGGACAAAGCAAAATCATTAAACAGGAAGGATTTGTTCAAAAAATCTCACCGAAAAAGGTACATCCAATAATAAGATCTTTTTCTCTACACAGTATGGCTCTATGGGTTTTGACATTAGACGGGTAATCAGAAAAAATTGGAACATACTACATAGTGACCCTAATTTATGCCCAGTGTTTTTAGAGCCTCCAATGTTCTCCTTCAGGAGGGCACCCACTCTTAAGGACAAACTAATGAGGAGTCACGTCCCTCCTTCTAGACCTTCTTCATGGCTTCAGAGACCCAAGGGCACATACTGATGTGGCTCATGTAATCATTGTGACAATGTTGCCCGTCAAAGTTAATATATTGATGTGTTTACCCAAACATTTTATTGTAAGGACTTTGCTAATTGTAACACCACACATGTTGTTTACAGACTTGAATGTGAGAGTGGGTGTTTCTATGTGGGGCGCAGTAAGCAAAGACTCCAATAGCGTTCTGCAGAGCATAAATACGTCAAAAGAACTCTACATTTCAAAGAGGCTGGACACACTGATCTGAAAAACTTGAAAGTAATGGTCATTAAAGTAATTTCTAGGAATGT
The DNA here is from genome assembly GCF_018492685.1 of Alosa sapidissima. Lineage (NCBI taxonomy): Eukaryota > Metazoa > Chordata > Actinopteri > Clupeiformes > Clupeidae > Alosa > Alosa sapidissima. Next base: position 22,978,190 of record NC_055967.1, read on the forward strand.
AAGGGGTGGAGACAGGCTTCAACGTCTTCAAAGGGAGACCTGGTGGATCGTAAAACTCAAGGCCACCACCTTCCCAGGTCTAAACGATGATGTGGATTTTTCACCTTTTCTATAGGGCTTTTTAGTAATGATGGTATGTCTGTTCTAATGCTCTATTGGTTTTGTTCTTAGGCATATCATAGTTAGTATGTCTTTGTGTATAATATAATTTAATAATAATATTTAAGTGCAGGAAGTAGCTTTGTGCAAACACTATCTGCATACAATTAACTGTGTTTTCCTTGCGGTCCCTGGGACAGCTCAGTATATTTGGTTGTGATGAGATAATTAGTATCTCCAATTACCTAGTCATTGTTGTTAAGGTTTGGGTGTAGGACTTAGGTCATGTGACCATTCCTACACCTCTCTACCTGGTAAATGTGCTCACCTGTGTTTGTCTAGCATGCTGATGAAAACTGTATGGTAGAAACGCGTTGGCATGTAACCAATGCTTTTTATATTTATCAGGACTGCCTCAATTTGTCTGTTTTTTCAACGATAGCCTCACACTTTACAGTTTCTGAGTGTTTAGATACACAACACGTCAGACAGCACAGATCTCATGTCGAAGCTGACTCTGAAGTGCAGGTGTGCCTGCAGGTGAATGAAACTGGGATTTTCAAGGTCATGAGGCGCTGGTGTAAAGACCCTTGCTTAAGGTCGCCACTTTGACCTTGGAGACATCTATGTCAGTGTGGAGTTGCATTGCCTGAAGCCAGACGCGTGGCGTTTTATTATGAGCCTGGTGGCGGAGAGAGGCGTGCGTTAGGCTGCACAGATAACCTGTCAGTGTTGCAGCCTTGTCCTTGCTGGTGGCGGGGTCATTATCTTGATCATCTAAATTGCCCCCTAAATTGGTCACATGACCTGCATCACAAAGGGTCCAGTCTTTTTGCATTGATTGAACTTATCTAAAACGACTCAAAAGGATGAAATGGTTTTAGGACAAAAAGAAAACAACAGGGAGATTGTAAAGATAAGGCCTGGGGATAATTAACAACAGATTCGGACGAGGAGAACTTACTGTAATACTCCCGCATCGATTGGCTGTCAGGGGGGTGGAGGTGTGTGTGTGTGTGTGTGTGTGTGTGTGTGTGTCCATAACGGATGAACAGTGCCGTGTGTGTGTGTGTGTGTGTGTGTGTGTGTGTGTGTGTGTGTGTGTGAGAGAGAGACCTTCCCTATAAAAGGTGGCTGCAGGTCAGGGCAGTTCTGTGTTGGGGTTAGGGTTATGACTGTGCTGCTCTGCTGTGATGGATGTCTCTCTGGGCTGTGTGCTGTCACTCTTCTGGTTGCTGGGCGCGTCCCCGGCATGGGCTCTGGCGGACTCAGATGCTGAGGAGACTCAGCCGTCGTCATCGGCAACCCTCCTGCAGGCTCTGCACTGCCCGCCCTGTGAGCGGATCCACTGTTCTCCGCTGCGCACCCTCCAGCTCACGTGCAAGGGCGGCGTCACCACGGGGGTGTGCGGCTGCTGCCCCACCTGTGCCAGGCAGGCGGACGAGAGCTGCGGGGGCAGCTGGGACTACCTGGGCAAGTGTGACCAGGGCCTGGTTTGTGTGATCGAGGGGGCCGAACACGACACTGCACGCAAAGGTGGCATCTGCAAGTCAGGTAAGAGACATCACACAGACACCTGAGACACACCTGAGTCTGACTCGGGGAGGACAAGGCCATTTTAACTCCTTGTAATATATATATGCAATATATGTATCTGCATATGTACATGTACATCTCCATATGCAGGATAGTTACCCTGGTCACATGCAATGTTTTATATTTGAATTGTGCTTTGATTTGAGAAGAGGTAATCGATTTTTATTCTGCTGGTAATTGAAAATTGACATCAGAAGAGTTAATCTGATTTATGAACTGTGAAAAGCAATACAGCTGTCAAGGACTCCTTTGATGTACACGCGCGTTCTTGTTTGAGCAACGTAATAATGACACCTCTTATCTTCCCCATGGTGAAATCGACAAGCCTTATCAACAGAAATCACAGCAATATAGTTAAGGATTTCAGCCTTTTTGACGTCTTCTCTTTCACATTTCTGAGATTTTGCATTTCTTTTTGCAACATTTTTTTGTAACACTTTAAGAAAAAACGTATTTGCCCTTAAACACTATTTGCAACACTTGCCAAACGTATTTGTCCTTAAAGTGTGTGGATCTCAGCTGAACGTTTTTAATCCCCGTTATCCGCAGTGCTGGATGTGGACACCTGCCGACCGGACTGCACCTGGGAGTTCTGTCAAGCCAACCCGCATGAGATCTGCTCCGGCAGGTGAGCAAACTACAACACACACTCAGAGGCAGGGCTCGAATTATCTTTTTGTCTTTAAGGGGGTCTCTCTCTCATAAAAAAGTTGGCACATCCAGTACATAGCCTAAAGGCGATACAATTAAATAGCCTAGGCGCGAGTGGCGCTTTTGCGCAGTATGCGCACGGTAGGCCTTGGCTATAACTTGACAGATTTGATAGAAATTGATTCCTTTTAATTAATTTCAAAATATTATTGATTGCAGTAGTCCATATTTCATTTCAATTTCACAATACAAAAAAATAGACTAAACTTAGTTTAGTCTGAGTGTCATTCTCAATTTAACAACGTAACTCATTTGAACCATACCACCGTCTCAGATAGGCTAAAACACAATAATGCATGTAGTCTTTAACTTATACACAGGGAAAATGCACTAACTGGCAGAAATTAATAAAGCCATTGCAGCCAAACTATGTTATAGTATTATAGGCTAATGTACACATAGTGATATCAACACCGGGGTGTTCAGTCGTCTCGTGTGTTGAACCGTGGAAATAAATAGACGAACAATTTTGGAATTTGCACTGCGTGATGAGATGTTGTCGGGTAGCCATTGAATTTTCCGTAATCAGAGATTGCTAACAGTTGTTTCAAAATATCTGGGAACTTTCCGGAGCTCTGAATGGCAGAGGATAGTTGGAACGTAGCCTAGCCTACTGGTAAGAGATCGTTCAGGGATGGATAATGAGCGTTGTTTAAGATTCAATTACAATGCCAGACACCTTCAGATATAAGAGACCACCTCAGATTTTTGACTTTGTTGTTTTTATGGGAGCCAGTCCTCACTCTAAGGGAGCTCGGCTCCCTCTGGCTCCCACGTAATTCGAGCACTGCTCAGAGGTGACACTCTCTGAAGTGCATTTAGAAACATACACTCTGAACTAGAAACACACTCAAATGTGAACGTACAAACACACACTCAGATGTGACCTTAGACACACAGTCTCAGATGTGAAGAAGCAGTGCCTTTATTCTGTGATGTTTCATGATCATTAAATGATCCCTGATGTGCACCAGAGGTCTTCTCCCAAACCTTCTGTATCTGCGGTCTCTCTCTCTCTCTCTCTCCATCACACTGCTACCATCTGCCTTTACTTTCTAATAGCGGGAACATGTTTTAATCAGCTGTTGTGACCTTTTCTCCATCTTACCCTTCCAACCCTGTCGTCCATCTCACCCATCTCCCTGCGTGCCCTCTGCCCCGGCTGCAGGCATGTGTCCCTGGGGAAGCAGGACTGTCAGGGCTCCTGTCAGCACACATCCTGCTCCAGCTGCCTGGTCCTGCAGCCGCCCCGCTGCCCCCAGTCCTGCGGCACCACCGACCCGGCCTGCCTGCAGAACTACGGCCGCTGCGTCAGGCGCCACCTGGCCCACACACACCACCCCCCCACCTGCCACCAAACCCTACAGGTAAGCACCACATCCTTGTGGAGACGTTCTCCGTAGTAACCTATAGGTCTTATGTTATACATAACTGCAAACATACAACTGTGTTATTACAGTTGCAATTTGAATGTCCCAACACATGGAGGTTCATGATATTTACCTTTTTGTTGTTGAACCAACAGAGCAACTTTGAGGGCTACTTCTTGTGTATGGTGCCTCCCTGCCTGAACACGGTCAAATGATCAACTTCCTCTTCAAGGGACCCCAGCAGACAACGTTTCAGAAGAATGTAGCATGGACCAAGATGGCAGCTTTGTAAAATTTGTTTGAACTTTACAAGTGTGATTATAGTTGTTTGTTTGTTTCTGTGTATCTTAAAAAATCTGTCTTAGAAGTCCTACATTGTGATTGCAAACACATGTAGGCTACAGGCTAATTTGATGGAAAGTTTTAAAATATTAAAACTAAAGTGTAAAGTAATTTCATGTTTTTTTTATTATTATTATCCATTGCACTTTTCTAAATAAAGAACACTAAAATACTTTGCGTGTGTTTGAAGGCACTGAAAACTGGTTATAATGGACAATGAGGGAGAAGTTGCGTTTGTTTGTGTTTATGTTAATTCAAATTTATTACCAGACACTTTTGTGCAAAAAACCTTAGGCCATTGAAGTAACTCACCCCTACCTTCAGTATTCCCAGAGAAACCCCACGCAGGGTTTCGTTTTTGTTTGAGATTCAGGCAGTCCCCACATTGTTTGTTTCCAGTTTTTGGAACCTGGGCTGCACAGAGACCAGGTTTTTTACAGTGTAGACTGTAGAAATGGGCAGCTAGCGGTCGTGAAGAGATGATTGCTGAATGTGACAAAAAAATTGTATGGGCTTGGAATCGCGTCAAATCCCTGACTGCACCTTTAAATGATCTGCGTACAGAAATGTTGTAATGTCACCATGTCTATCTTCCCATCAGTGATGATGTAGTAGGCTAATATGTATCAAAACCAGGCCTGGTTACTGAATAACTGCGCCTTTATGGGCCTGTCATAACTCACAATGGACCGGTGTGTTGTCCGGCCTTTTGATGTAAACCCCTGAGAGGAGATGGTTAATTCTCATAAAGCTCTTCTCATCACACACTACTTTATTGATTTATGTGTTTAAGACGAATTAGGTTGTTTCACCTGTTTGGAAACGGGACAGAAGGAGCTTTGTTATTTGTCTCGGTCCTGACTCCTGGTTGACCCACAGCAGCGGTAACCATTTCGATATCATTTAGCCAAAATAAATGGCCCTTTTAGACACAGACAGCAAAGGGCTCAATGCACACCTGCCTATGAAAACCAATCGATGCTACACTGCTGTTAAAATATATAAACATATTAGTATAGGTTGTAGTGCTTCCTTTCGATCATGTCCTAATTGGTCACTCATTTTCAAGCGACATAAACAATGGCACATGGCCTATAACCAGCAGCAAGTGACTCTGCCGCTCACAGACGTAGTCTCGCCTTCAAAGGATGCCGCGGCAGTTATCAGCGTCTATCGGTGGCTTCTATCGCCGCTGTTGTTTTTGACTGATAGGAGTGCCGATATCAGGACACAGCCAGGTCATGTGTCGCAAAGACCACAGTGAGCTTCGAATACGTAACGCTACAAATTCCGCGCCACAATGGAGAACCGCAATACCAGAACAGTGAGTCACTGATTTTACTGGCCTGGGCGCGGGAGATAATCGGTGTCTAAGATTAATGTCTTAGAAAATGACATTTGACATGACGGCTCTTCAGCAGCCATGCAGTGGTTGTGTGTGAGGAAGATACTGAAAAGTGCAGGGATTCTAACAGAAAGGGATAACGAGGTCAGGGGCACGCCTCTTACCCAAAACTTCGAACAGGACAGTCAGAAGAGTCGAGTAAAGAGTTTACTAGAGTTTATTCAAGTCATTGAGTCCAAAAGCAGACAGATGTTCTCTTTGAAAGGAGGACTACACCTGTGTGGAAATGGAAATGAACACAGTAAAAATATACAGGTTTTACTGGGATTATTCAGACAGTAAAAATATACAGGTTTTACTGGGATTATTCACCACCACCCCCCACACCCCAATTGCCTTATGCACAATATAATGAACCCATAGTAAACGCTCCCCTGGTCCTTACTGTAAGCTACTGTTAGCTGAATAAATCATACCAAAATTAAAATAGCTATTTAAAATATAAACCATATGCATGATACTCATAAACTCCAAAACAATTCAGTTTCATCATTCAACTGTATTTCTACATATTCTAGAAATATAACCTCTATTTGTAATCTGTACCATAACTGTAAGTTTTTGAAACTGGTATTGTGTAGTAGAAATGACTATTTGGGGTTGCAGTTATGATCTCTTGTCACCTAAAGTTACAGCAACAGAATGGTTTTAAAATGACAAAACAAAATTTTTCATTGATATCGTTGAGCAGTGCAGAACTACTCTGCTGCTGAACAGGGCTGGGCTACAGGAACACCCCACCCCCCCGCGTGGGTCAACCAAGGACCAATAAAAAACACACAACTGAAATGCATTTGCAAAGTTAAACAAACAAACAAACAAAGAAAAAATAAAACACAGATGTTCTGAGAGATGGTGTACAATCCAGAGCAGCTGCCACAGAGGCTGAGAAAAAGGCGGGTGTCTGTGTGTCTGTCTGTCTGTGTGTCTGTCTGTCTGTGTGTCTGTCTGTCTGTGTGTCTGTCTGTCTGTGTGTCTGTCTGTCTGTGTGTCTGTCTGTCTGTGTGTCTGTCTGTCTGTGTGTGTCTGTCTGTCTGTCTGTCTGTCTGTGTGTCTGTGTGTCTGTGTGTCTGTGTGTCTGTGTGTCTGTGTGTCTGTGTGTCTGTGAATCTGTGTGTGGAAGGGGCGGAAGGCACTTTGGATGAGAGGTGTGTGTGGGAGACATCTGTAGGCTGCGTGTGTGTACTGTGTATGTATTGTGTGTGAAATGCTTTGTGCGAGCAGTGTGTGTGTGTATAATGTATGTATGTATGTATGTATGTATGTATGTATGTATGTATGTATGTGTGTGTGTGTATATATTTATATATATGTGTGCGTGTGTGTGTGTGTGTGTCTGTACTGGTCAGTGTCATCGGAAGGCGCGATGCCAGAAGGACTGGAATGTGGAGGAGTTGAAGGCACCGATAAGGATGAGGAGCAGCAGGTAGAGACTCATCATGATGAAGAAGTGATGGCGCACCAACCATGAAGGCACCGCAGAGTGTCTGGTAACACACACACACACACACACACCTAAAATCAGGTACTTGACATTTCAGACATTTCTATAATGAACTGTTAGCCTTCTTCCAAAATGAAATAATGACTTCCATGAATTGCATATTAAGAAACAGTGCAATGGCTTTCAGCAGGCAGGAACACAGCTGGTCATATGATCCCCAAGCTGAACTGTGAGAACTGAAGCTGACTGCTGCTGGGGTGTACGTGCGGCTGATGGCAGGTGTGTGTGTGTATGCAACCGATGGCTAATGTGTGTGCGTGTGTGTGTGAAGCCAGCGTGTGTATGCAACTGTCTGTGCAGCTGGTGCCTTCCGTGTGTGTGTGTGTGTAGCTGATGGCTGGTGTGTGTGTGGCTAATGGTTGGTCTGTGTGAAGCTGACTGCTAGTGTGTGTGTGTGTGTGTGTGTGTGCGCAGCTGATGTCTGGTGTGTGTGTGTGTGTGTGTGTAGCTGCTGGTTGGTGTTTGTGCAGCTGATGTCTGGTGTGTGTGAAGCATGGCTCACCTGGTTCTGTGGCGCTGCTGGGAGTAGACCAGCAGGTATTTGACCCTCACTAGCTGGTTGTTGGTCACAACAAAGTACTTCTCCGGTACGTCGCCCCCCTCGCTGTTCCTGGCCCGCAGCCGCTGCCGGTCGACCCCCTCCGAGTCTAATGGCATGAGCACGCCACAGACACGGGGCGCCACATGGAAGGAACACAGCACAATAAGGAACACAGTACAATAAGGAACACAGGGCCAGATGTACGTACATTTGCGAACGTAGCGTTATCAGCGTCATGGACAAACCGCAGATTGCGAACGCTGTCAGACCCAAGTTTCCGTCGTATTTATCAATCGTTCAATCCTTAGTGTAAACTGCGCCTTTCTCTGCCTTTCTCCGCCCATAAACGCAATTTACGAACGTCCACAACTGAATGGCAGCGCCTACATACAAGCGCAGTTGAATGAAGTTAACCGATGACAACATTAAAAAGAATCAAACGTTTAGCGATCATGAAATAATACCATACATTATAAGATATAAACAAGCAGGGAGATAATGAAAATCAGTAGTTCTACTCAAACTACTTGTGCACGTAGGCTATGGAAGATTGGTCAAATCTAGCAAGTAGGAAAGTTTAAGTGAATGACGTGAAAGTAAGACATTCGAAAGGCCAACGAAAGTTAAGGTTGCTTTTGGTAGTACAAATACTTTCACCACAAAAACTGGTGCTCTAAATAGCGATTCTGTTGTCTTTGAAAGGTTCTCTTATTGACGCATTGAACTGCAATTTGGATTAACACCTGCTTTTACAAGGCGGAAGTATTTAGGCGCAGAATAGACGTGCGCTTTCAGGAGCAGTCTTTGTACATACCGCGGAATACATAACTAGGCGCTCTTTACTCTTCCCCTCCCATCTTTTTACGCTAAACTCCCACTTTCCCCTGGATCCTCCCATGAATGCATATGCATGACATGACAATCGCAATCTGCCACTTTCAGCTCCCGCGACAGGCAGTTTGCGCTTTTACATCATTGCGGCCACTTTGTACATACCTCACAATGATTTTACACGCACATTGCGAAACAAATACGCCTGAAATGGGCGCAAAAGCGTTAGTACATCTGGCCCACAGTACACTAAGGAACACGGCATAATAAGGATCACGGCACAATAAGGAACACGGCGCAATAAGGAACACGGCACAATAAGGAACACGGCACAATAAGGAACACGACACAATAAGGAACACGACACAATAAGGAACACGACACAATAAGGAACACGACACAATAAGGAACACAGCACACTAAGAACACAGCGCAATAAGGAACACGGCGCAATAAGGAACATGGCGCAATAAGGAACACGGCGCAATAAGGAACACGCCATCATTAGGAACACGCCATCATTAGGAACACGGCATATTTAGGAAAACAGCACAATAAGGAATGCAGCACAATGAGGAATGCAGTACAATAAGGAACACAGTATGATAAAGAACGCAGAACAATAACGGCGCTTACATACAGGTGCGTTCTGTCACCGTGTGCCAGTGTGTGTTCCTGACGGTTGAGGGTGTGTAGCCTACTATGCAAATGCATTGAAGTACTACTACTATAACCGTAATTTGACTGGCTGGTGCCTTCCATTGCTCTCCGTCGGTGCAGCAAAAGTTGAACTTTTCGGTGGGGGCAACAGGAGCAACGCGGCGCAACGGACCCACAGTTCAGTTCGGCAACGGATGACGTAAGCCCACATAAAGTGAACGAGATGCATCTCCAGCACTGCAACGCATGCAACTGTGTGTAAGCACTGTTAGGAATGCAGTACAATAAGGAACACAGCATAATGAGGAACGCAGTACAATGAGGAACGCAGCATAACGAGGAACGCAGCATAATGAGGAACGCAGCATAACGAGGAACGCAGCATAACGAGAAACGCAGCATAATGAGGAACGCAGCATAATGAGGAACGCAGTACAATAAGGAACTCATAACTCAAGGAACTCAAGGAAGGCATAATTAGGACCGCAGTATGATACAGAATGCAGTACAAGAAGTTAACCAGTGAAACTGTGGTCAGTAAGCAGCAGGCAACAAATTAACTGACATTTTCTTACACTATACAAAATATCAAATGTATAAGATATCTGAATTTAAATCCATCCTTAGTAGTGTTCATTTTGTCACCTATTTTTAATTTAGTCATAGTCTTAGTCTTGTGACGAAATGTCCTTTTTAGTCTTTGTCATATTTAGTCATTCAAATATCATTTTTGTTAGTCAAGTTTTAGTCGACTAAAAGTCTCGTAATTTTAGTCTAGTTTTAGTCAAAAGAAAACTAAAGGTATCTTAGTCTTAGTCAGTTTTAGTCAACACATTTTAGTCTTTTTTTTTATAACAAATTATTTCTGATTACCATTCGAGTCAAATAGTGTTTCACACATCTCAATTTTCCAACAATATTGTGTGTCCACAGGGCTACTCGTCTGTTATAATTACTCATTCTGATTTTTTGTCAGTCAGTATGTTTACATGCACAGGTAAGTCGAGCTACAGTTATAGCTCGGCTGGGATTTGACCATAGACAGTAAAAGATTTGACTGGACCACTGTCATATTCGTAGACCAGTGTTTATCAAAGTGTGGTCCGGGGATCACTGGTGGTCCGCAAGCTATCCCAAGTGGTCCGCGAGCAGACGTGGTAAAATATAATATAGATGAGTTGTTTGCCAAATAACTTGTAGTTATATCCAAACAGTTCTGCAACACTGTCTATGTAAGATATGCCAGTTTAAATCATACAGAATGAATCCTCTGACACAATAAGCAAAGTGCAAAGACAATAAGCAAGGTGGTTCAGTGAGTAGGCCTATAGACTAATAATAGGCTACTGTTGAAGTAGGTCTAATCTTTTTTTTTTTTTTTTTAGCTAGGGTTAGTTAAGTGGTCCTGAAACTGAAATAGTTTGAGAAACACTGTCGTAGGCCAAACTATTAATGTTTTACTCCGCCTCGCTAGATGGCGATATGCACCCAAACACAACACATTCCCCAAACAGACTCTCCATCTTAGCCATAGCTAACTTGCTAGCGAAATTTCTATATTAGCTTACTTGCTAGCAAACTTTGCATCATCAGTCTAACTAGATGAATAGTTGACATTACATGCTGAACATTTTCGTATGGACATTCTGGGGGATGTTAATTTGTATGAGAGAAGCGTCAACTTCTGGGTATGTAGCATTGTGGCATAAAGCTTAGGTAGTTAGCTTGCGAACTCTGGCAGAAATCTCCAGTGTTCTTGTTCCATGTAGTTTCGTGTTGCAGCCACAGGGTTGCAGTAGCAGCACGTAGACTAGCCTACAGGAAAGCTGTTGCGTATGAACTCATTCCGAATATTTTGAAAACGTAACAGCTAGATATTCTGTCTTCTCATTTTATAGACGAACATGAAGGGAGATTTTATCTTAGTTTTTATTTCATGCAAAACATTTTAGTCTCGTCTTTTTTCGTCAACAATAATGCATCTTAAGATAGTCTTAGTCAGTGTTTCAGGACATTACTGACGTCTCGTCATCGTCTCGTCTTAGTCATGAAAAAAAAGGTCGTTGACGAACATATTTCCTCTCGTCTCATCTGACGAAATTAACACTAATCCTTAGAAAATCATTAAATTTAAATAAATAAAACATAAAAGGCATCCATGAAACTTGAACAAACACACTCAAGTGAAGCACGCGCCCAGGTGAGGCCTTACCTTTCTTCTTCACCTGGCATTTGACGTCGGGGTGGTCGATGACCTCACAAAGGGCGATGCAGCTGAGCACCGGCCCCAGCAGGCTATCCCGCCAGCCGTTGCCGTGGGGACCATAAAGCAGGGCCATGCTCAGGTCGCTGGTCAGGTAGGTGCCCTCTCCAAAGAGAGATGTCTGCCAAACACACACATACACACACCAGTCATTTCAGCTTCCACACCCCTATACAGCCCTACTAACTCTACAAACACACACACATACCAACAAATCACCAACAGATTATTTTTTCATACCGGATATTAGTCAACTTTAGCAAAGGTGCCAATTATTCTGGAGGGTACTGTACCTTGTTGAAGTGGAAGTGCAGGCTGTGTGTGTGTGTGTGTACCTTGTTGAGGTGGCAGTGCAGGCAGTGTGTGTGTGTGTGTGTGTGTGTGTGTACCTTGTTGAGGTGGCAGTGAAGGAAGTGTGTGTGCGTGTGTGTGTGTGTGTGTGTATTTGTGTATGTGTGTGTGTATGTATGTGTGTTTGTGAGTGTCTGTATGTGTGTGTGTGCGCGTTCGTGTGTGCACCTTGTTGAAGTGGCAGTGTAGACAGTGCGTGTGCGTTCGTGTGTGTACCTTGTTGAGGTGGCAGTGCAGGCAGTGTGTGTACCTTGTTGAGGTGGAAGTGCAGGAAGTGCGTGTGTGTGTGTGTGTGTATTTGTGTATGTGTGTTGGTGTGTGTGTGAGTGTCTGTGTATGTACCTTGTTGAGGTGGAAGTGCAGGCAGTGCGTGTGTGTGTGTACCTGGTTCAGGTGGCAGTGAAGGAAATGTGTGTGCGTGTGTATTTGTATGTGTGTGTGTGTGTACCTTGTTGAGGTGGCAGTGTAGGCCGTGGTGCAGGATGGAGTGGAAGTTCTCCAGCCGGCTGCCATGGAAGGCGTAGATGAGGTCGCGGCCATCGCGCGCCTTCTCAAACTTAGAGTTCATCTGCTCACAGTAGTCCACTTCAAACAGGAAGTCCGGCACTGGAGCAGAGACCCCGGAGCTCTCCGTCAGGTTACAAAGCCTGGCATACTAAAGACAAACACACACAGAGACAGACACATGCACCCGTACACGTACGTATGCACCCACCCACACACACACACACACCCACACACACACACACACATGAATGCGGCCATACACACACACACACACATACATATACATGTGTACAAGCACACACACATACACAAACACAAGCACACACACGCACGCGGCAATATATACACACACACGTGTACAAGCACACACACAAACACAAACACACACATACACAAACACAAACACAAGCACACGCACGCACGTGGCAATATATACACACACACACACACACACACGTGTACAAGCACACACACAAACAAACATACACACACACACACAGACAGAACAGAAGAGAAGAGAAGAGAAGAGAAGAGAAGAGAAGAGAAGAGAAGAGAAGAGGAGTTGAGTGTGGGAATGGACCCAGCTGTTCCCACTGTAGAGTGAACACATGACAGCAGGAGTAACCAGTGACTGAGGGTCACAGGACCAGTAAAACATGTGGCTGAGTGAGAGATTGTTTCAGCACTACTAAAACACGTGGCTGAGTGAGAGATTGTTTCAGCACTACTAAAACACGTGGCTGAGTGAGAGATTGTTTCAGCACTACTAAAACACGTGGCTGAGTGAGAGATTGTTTCAGCGCTACTAAAACACGTAGCCGAGTTAGAGAGGTGGTGACATATGTGGCTGTAGGTGGTGATGTATGCTACTGTAAGTGGTCAGGTCAGGTACTTTATTGGTACCCATAGGTAAACTAGGTTTACAGTCTAGGAGGCAGGACATCCTTCACACTTTGTAGACCTCCACATGACATACAACACACAAACCATTAAACATAAAACAGACCGTAGAACACGGTTAAAAACATGTTACATAAAAACATATAAACAGACAGTAGAGCATGGATAAAAAAAAACACATAAAACGGACAGTAGAACATGAATAAAAACATATGACGTAAAACATATAAAACATACAATAGATCAGGGGTGTCAAACATAAGGCCCAGGGGCCAGATCAGATCACATCCACAATTTGTAATAAGCAATTTCTGTGATAAATTGATTAAACCTAGCACTACAAATTATCCTCAGGAAGGAAGAGGCCAAAAAACTGACATGGAAGTAGGGTGTTTCAAGAGAGAAAGAGCAGGATATGACGAGTAACTTGTACTTGTTTGCTCATGAGTGGGTTTAGTAAAGGAGTATATCATCAAACAACACAGTAAATGATTTGTACTTGTTTGCTCATGAGTGGGTGTAGTAACAACACTGATACCAATGCAGAGAAATGAAAATGACCACGACAATGACGGCCCCGTGAGGTCTCATTCCAACAAATCCGGCCCACTGCCTGTATGAGTTTGACACCCCTGCAATAGATGCTTCAGCTAGTGCATGACCAAGGTGCTTGTGCGTTATGTGCAAGTAATTCTACAGTTTGTTCAACAGAGTGATTGCCGCTGGGACAAAACTGTTTTTAAATCTTGTAGTCCTACATCTAGGGACTATTAGCCTCCGTCCAGAAGGAAGATACTGGAATTCTCTGGGGGGGGTATGTATGTATGTATGTATGTATATATATATGTATGTATATGTATATATATATATATATAATATATATGATATATATTAGGTGGTGATGAATATTTGTCGGACTGCAGCCTACCTCCTCCTTCTGCATTGTCTTGATGGCGAAGCTCTTGGAGGACAGAACCCAGTGGACCAGCGCCAGGTGGGCCTCCTCCTCACCCGCGTTCACCCGCACCAGCTCCCGCACACCGGGCAGCGAGCTGGCATCCTTCAGCTAGGAGGGGGAAGGAGGGAGAAACACACACACACACACACAGCACATCCATTATCATCAGCCACAGCACACTTCATTCACATGACGTTCAACATCATCCATCACACACGGATCAGCTACACTACACATAATCTCACACACACACACACACAGTCAAATACTTCTATTAAAATCCTATTCCTTCATATTTTAGCCCACAGTATTATTTCAGTTTTACAGCCTGAGAAACACATTATCTGGGAAGCCAATGATTTGACATTAATATCAAATACTATGCATAGCCAGCCCAACTTGGTTGGAAGACAAAACATCTTCTCAGTATGACTGAACTAATGTTTGTATGGCATGCTGATTGATTTTCTAGATTTGAAAGAGTGAGGCTGAGGGTCTTGTAAAACCGGTTTTGTACCCATTTGATATCAATCATTACTTTTTCTAAATACAATATAATGTATTTATTATGTATAATTTGTCTCCACAAATAATTGGCCTGTTATTTACCTAGTCAATTAAGCGGTTCTTATGAGTTATCGTTTGTTTATTTTCATTAGGCTATTGATCATTGATATCCCACTGACATTACTGTTTATTATTGCTAAACTCCTTAATGTAGTCTTACCATTTTTTTTAAAACTGTTCACTGTTCATTTTAACTTATACTTTTTATTTATAAGCTGCTTTGGACAAAAGCGTCAGCCAAATCCCATAACCATACCCATAACCTTTATGGGAATATATTAGGGATAAAACAAGGGAAGGTTGTGTTTTTCAGTCATTTTAAAAGGACTGAAATTGTATGCTGAATAGGTAGTAGCAAGATGAAAATCTATGTGGAAGTAGCTCATTGTATGGGCATTTAGTGTTCAAAGTGCCAGTCGTCGCTAGTCATGACAGTGTAATTAACTATGTGTATTTATCTATGACTGGACACAACTGCCACTTTGTAAATGAGCACACATTGAGCTATTCCCACATAGGTTTCCTACTACTTACCCCACATCCCACATAGTCCATGAAAATGTTCTAATGTAATTACATCTTGTTGGACTACCCACCAGCGATTCAAAGTCTTTGCTGTCCCCCGTCAAATAGAGAGGTGGGAATGGTCGGAGCATGGAGTCACGTTTGTAGCTCTGCACAGCGGCCAGGAAGAGACTGAGCCGTAGGTCCGCGGCCACAGGGTCGCGCTGCAGGCACGAGCGCACCAGCTCACGGACTGTGGAGGGGGGCAGAGGCGGGTGCATGGCCAACCCTGAAAATCCACAACAAGGGCTGCAAGGACTGAGGGAGATGTCGGATCACATTTACATCTTCACTGACATTTGTTCTCCTGCGCAGAGTCTGTTCCACATACTTATACAGATCTCTTCCCTGTTCAGCATTCTATATCCTTATGGAATTTGCATTACTTCTCTTCTGAATCCCCATGGACCTCCAGCAATGGTGCCATCTAAATGGGCATTATTCAGCATATATCGACAGCACAGCAGACCCTTATTATTCACATAACCTTAAAGTGTCACTTATTGACTCAGGTTTGAAGTATTACCCATGTAATTGTATTATTGTAACATTTGTGATTATGGCAGGGCTACACCGGAGAAGTAAACATTCATGCAGCAAAGGGATAACGTTAGTGACAGGAAGAGCATGATTAGTTTGCAATATTGGACCTTGTATGTAAATCCAAAGAGTTCTGCAACACTGCCTATGTAAGCTACACCAGTTTAAATCATATAAATCCTCTGACACAATAAGCAAGGTGCAAAGACAATAGGTGCAAGGTGGTTCAGTGAGTAGCCTAGGTCTATTGTGTAATATAGGCCTACTGTTGAAGTAGGTCTACTGTTTGTTTGTTTTTTTAGTTAGGTGGTCCGTGATTTTTATTATTATTATTACATTTTCACTACCTTTACAAAATTCATGTTATGGCTCACTGCGATCTGCTCAGGTGTCGCACACTTATAGCATCCCGGACTCAGAACGCAAACCAGCTGATCCTAACTGGCATCCAGGTTGGCTAACTAATTAATGTGATCACCTGTGTTAACTGCATACGCAGAAGGAACACATGGCAGAACTTTTACTTTCTGAACGCAGGATGCCAGCCTCTGCATACCTACATAGCAAAACTACCTGACTATATGAAACTTGTCCATAAGCATTTAATTTGGTGAATAGGCTATACATCCTCACTAACGCATGTCCCTAAGTCCTTGATGTAACTTGTTACACCGACTGCATATAATTTAGCAGACAAGTTTGAGGAGTTGTGATGCTAGTTCACAATTTTTCAGATATGCTAACCAGCTATCGAGCTATCTTACAAGCCAGGTGATGACATTATTGACGAGCTAGCTAGCTGATCAGTTACAGAATTCATGCCTCACATCTCGAGATTAGCAGATGGCTGCTGTATAAAGTAACCACCATCCACACAGCATTTCCAGACGATATAGGGTGTATAACTTAAAGCCGAAACGCACCTGCCTCTCGACCTCAGACATAAATAGTTTGCGTGTTGTATCTGAAGTTCACTCCGACAGGGGCTTCTCAACTCTCCATCAGCATCAGTAACGTTAACCTTCTGCCGCCAGGGAGCGCCTGATGTAGTTCTAGCCAGACTGATTTAAATGTTTAGTTAAGAACTACATAGAGTGTCTGCTCAGTGTTTTGTTTAATGTAATATTTCTGAAGTCGTCGCCGAATTCTGGCTACTGGCATCTGATGGCATTTCGCCAGCTTGCTAAGCTTGTACACCGGTTTTCTAACTGCGCGTGCGCATTTTACTTCCTCCAACGTAGCACGAGTGTGCTGTGTTATGCAGCCGTATGTCGCCACCTGTTGTATTGGATGAAACATTGCCATCTTTGACATCCGGTATCTGGCGATTTTTCCTATGGGGAAATAACATAGGGATTTTGAATTAACGCACCTGTTAAACTCTCGTGGGGATGAAAAAGTCTGAAATGCAGACGTTTTCCTAAGCACACTTTTGTCCCCTGATTTCGAATGGATACTGTGATCTCCTGTAAGTGAAGGCTGCGCACTTAGATTTTCAGACATCCCAACCTGCAAAAAGACATTTCAGGGAGGTACCCCCCCCCCCCCCAAAAAAAAATAAAACAATTATATATATATATAATTATATATTAAATTACTTTAGCCTTCTTAAATACTGAAATAGTGATGAATAGCCTATGTTTGTAAATTAATTGTCTCTACTCAGCACACCAAATAAGGAAGGCCTGTAGTTAGAAATTGTGATAATAAAATATGTAGATTTTAGTAGTTTGGTCTTTATGTAGCCTTGGCAAATAGCCATCTAGTAGGCTAGTCCTGAATAAGAACATGAAATGACACTTGTTAAACTCACCTCAACATGTCTTTTGCAACCATTTAATGCTAAAGTCACTGTTACAAACAGTGCAGCATGCAAGACTATCGTTATTTTGAACTCTTATGAGACAAGGGTACACTTTTGTGTAATCTGATGTGAAATGGGTCTTAAATGTTCCTTTTTGGGGGGCACTCTGCCTTTGCCATGACGCTTCTGTTCCTAACTGAACGGAAACAGGCCAATCAGGATGCTCTCTGTCTTGAACAGGCACACACGCACTACCTCTCTCTCTCCATCCCCGTAGTGTGCGCGCTACACTCAGATGCACACACGATTTGAAGTTTCGGTCTCGTGTGCGCGCTCTTGCTCGCTCGCTCTAGATTCCGGGAGATTTTATCTAATTTGCGGGCATCAGGGAGCCGTTATCAATATGCGGGAGACTCCCGGAACTCCCGGGAGACTTGGGATGTCTGGAGTTTTGCTACCCCAGAGCTAACTTGCAATGCAACTTGCCATAGGTAGTTAGCTTCAATTAACAACCGGATCTCCTTATATGGGCAAAGATGGCCGTTTTGGTTCTTTTTTGTAGGCTAACTTCAGAGGTCTATTGAACCAGCGGTCTGCGGCCCACTTGAAAAACCCTGTTATAAAGCACACTAAATCAGTTGAAAACCCTTGTTATAAAGCACTAGGCTAGGTTTAGGTTACTTCAAGGGCGAAAGCTGACTGTTTTGGCAGAAAAGATTTGGGCCATTAACATTTGCACTAGGTATTTGTGTAGGTATAGTCACAAAGATTGACATTCAGTAACTCAGATTTAATTTCTTTATATTTCAATGTGCAACCTCTAGCCCCAGCCTGTGTAACTGACTTGGTGTACACACAACCATAGGAGCAAAGAGAGGAGCTTAAAGGAGAACTTGGCAACTATTTCAACGTAATAAACCCGTTTAGAAATCATTTGGATGGTTAAATGACCTGTTCCGGTGAAAATGGTGACTTTTCCCGCTGCCCCTAGCGTCCCCAGGCGGAAAACCAACCTTGCAACATTGAGACTACCGTCCAGGAAAGAGAAGTGAGAAACAAGAAACTCGTTTTAAATCGTGTTTCTTACCTTGTAACATCCACATTGTCTGCCGAACTTATGCTAACCGCTTTGCTAGCTTGTAAACAAATCCATGTGCTTTATCGTTACCTTTTTCCACAGTTTGAAATAGCATAATGCACAATTTCTCCAGCAGAGGGGGAAATCCTGCCAAGTTTCCCTTTAAGCATCTTATCCACTGAGACTAGGCTTCACCTACCACCGAGGCCCAGTACCCTTGCCCATGGCCTTTTCTGTGACAGCAGTTTCAACAGCTAGCATCAGAAAGAATGCAGGTAGGCCCAAACTACTGATAGCTGAGTAAAGAGTTAGACCACCTATCTAGATCAGTCACTTCGCTAACACATCTCGCTAACACATCTTTGACACACCTTGGTTTGTATCCCTTTTTGTAAGTCGCTTTGGATAAAAGCATGAGCCAAATGACTAAATGTAAATCATCTTCTTCCATATTTCGCTGATGAACCACACACTTGGATTGTAGCTCTCTGTACTCTTTCAGAGCTAACGCAAGAGCGACTTTCCAGGGGGCGTCCATCTTTATCTCCGACTCGTCGTGTTGTGTACAAACAGAACGCAAAAAACAGCTGTTACCTGTTTTCCAGACGTGACGTCACTATCGAGCAGCAAAAAAGAACGGCCCACAGTCCAAATAGCCGTTACAGAACTTTTAGTCAGACTCAGCCGGCGCGCCATTTTGACTGCTTCACTTCCAACCTGCCCAGCTTTCCTCTTCGCTTGTGGTAAGTTTTAACTGAATTATAAAAATATATACCTGCTGTTGATTGTACACTTGGTTGCTAAACGGTTGCTGTAAAATGGTAGGCCTATCTGTGTGACATATAGTAGGACCATATTACAATGATTACATACAATGATCTGGTTGACCAGTTTATTCCATCTGCTTGTCTTCTCTAAATGGTATTGCACCCATGAAGGTTAGAACTAAGTCATCAGAAAGAAAGCAGCCCTGGATTAATAGTGGCATTCGTAGTTGTAAAAGGGATTGTAGGAAAGCTGAGCGTAAATGGAAGAAGTCTGGTCTTCAAGTTCATTATGACATTATGAAGGAATCACTTAAACACTATAACATCTTGAATCAGGGCTTGATCCATCTCTACCTCAAAACTACAGACCTATTTCCAAGTTACCATTTGTATCAAAGATTCTTGAAAGATTAGTGTCCAAGCAGCTTGTCTCTGCACTGGAAAATAATAATCTTTTTGAAAAGCTACAATCTGGTTTCCGAAAGTATCATAGCACTGAGACAACACTGCTGAAAGTTACAAATTACCTTTTAAGAACAGCTGATGATGGCATGTGTTCTGTCCTTGTACTTCTTGATCTTAGCGCAGCCTTTGACACTATTGATCACAGCATACTGCTGCATAGACTGGAACATTGGGTGGGAATTTCTGGTACAGCTTTACAATGGTTTTCATCTTACTTGTCAAATAGGAAGTTTTGTGTTTCTGCAAACAGTTACACATCTTCATTTTCTCCTGTCAGGTATGGGGTACCTCAAGGGTCAGTTTTAGGACCAATCTTATTTTGTTTATACATGCTTCCTCTTGGGCACATTATCCAGAAACACTGTGTCTCCTTCCACTTCTATGCTGATGATACACAGCTGTACCTGCCCATTAGTTCCTCTGATCCTAGTATGCTGAATTCCTTAAATGAATGTCTTTGTGACATAAAAAACTGGCTGTCGAACAATTTCCTCCAGTTGAATTCTGACAAAACAGAAGTCCTCATCATTGGATCCCAGCACATAGTGAAACAAATGATACCATCCTTAGGTCCCGTTCACTTTTTAGACTGTGTAAAACCTGTTGCAAAGAATCTTGGTGTCTGGTTTGACAGTAATTTAAGCTTTGAACGTCACATCACAAAGCTCATACAGTCTTGTTTCTATCACCTCAGAAATATTTCCAAGATTAGTTCCATCTTAACTTTTAAAGACACTGAGACCATTATACATGCATTTATTTCTTCACGCCTGGATTACTGCAATAGTCTTTTTTCTTGTCTGAACCAAAAATCTATAAAGAGACTTCAAACTGTTCAGAATTCAGCTGCCCGGCTTCTTACTAAGACAAAGTACTGTAATCACATTACTCCTGTTTTAGCCTCACTGCACTGGCTCCCAGTAAGCTTTAGAATTGATTTTAAGATTCTTCTGATTACTTTTAAAGCTCTACATGGCCTGTCTCCCAACTACATATCTGATCTCCTAGTACCTTATACACCTGTGCGTACTTTAAGATCATCTGGTAGTGGTTTCCTAACTATTCCTAAGGTCAATCTCAAAACTAAAGGGGAGAGAGCCTTTAGTGTCAGGGCACCTAGGCTCTGGAATGACCTGCCTGATGAAATCAGGTCAGCCAAGTCAGTATGCTCTTTTAAATCCCTCCTTAAAACTCATCTTTACAAGCAAGCCTTCTTTAGTTTTGTTTAAGTAATATGCTTCATTTTGTGTTAAGTTTATTAAGTTTTATTTCAGTATCAAGTTTTATTTCAGTAAGTTTTATTTCAGTGTAAGTTTATTTTCCTTTTTCAAATTTATGTTAAGTTCTAATTGAATTATATTATTTGATTGTTATATTATTATGTCTTATTTGCATTTTCATTTATGTTGATATTGTACAGCACTTTGTAACTTTGTTGCTATATAAATAAAGATTATTATTATTATTATTATTATTATTATTATTATATCTACATAATTTTTGTAATTTGCTTTGAATTCGCTGCTAGGTGAGGGGGGTCTAACGTTAGAAGTACAGCTAGCAGCTAGCTGCTAATGTCTAGTCCAGTCATCGCCTGTTTAATTTCAAACAGATGCCTCCAAACTTCTTCAAAGTTGTTTTTGTGTGTGGGGAGCATTACACATTACCACTCATCGAAAAAAGATGGCCATGCTAGTTTATGTTGCAGGGTTCCCGCGGGGTCTTAAAACGCCTAAAATTCAGAACTTTACATTTAAGGCCTTAAAACGTCTAAAAAACGGCCATTTTCATTCCGAGGTCTTAGAATTAATTTAGTCAGGTCTAAAAAATATTTTACCATCGTTCATTTCCAGAAACGCTGGCCGCAGAAAGTTATTACAAAGTAGCAAAAAAGTATTGAGTCGTAGAACTAGCTTGCAAAGCAGAGCTCTAGCGTCTTTGCTACCTTTGTAAGAAAACCAGTAGAATGCTCAGAACATTGGTTCAGTGTGTTGTAGTTCTTTCTGGGGGATATTGGTGTTGGTACGTAGCCTACGCAGTGATAAATCTACAAATCCCGTGATAAATGCAATACCTGGCCGCAAAATAGCCTACGTCTGCGTCTCTTCAGAATGTGTTAGTTCGGCTACGTGTGGAAAATGGGAAAGTGTAGGCCTACTTTCAACGAGACATGGCTAGATCCAGTGATGCCGCGTTACTCTATTTTGACCACTTTTTTTCGGTAGCGAGTCTAACGCGCTACTATTTCTAGCAATCAGATTAAAGTTACTTATCCAAGTCACTGTGCGTTAGGCCTACAATTTTTGTCATTTACCTTAGTAAAATATGTATTCTTTGCTTTTTTCTTGTCTCGGGGATTAACGCTGACGTTTTCAGCATGATGACTCACCGTGTAATACCACGCAGCAACACAAACATAAACAACAATAGAGGGAGGAGAGAGATGCGCATTTTAGTTATAGTCATTATTTTGAGTTTGTGTCCGCTAAACATGATTAAGGTATGTTGTACACTCTGTGCTCGTGACAAAGTGCTGTCTAGCTAGACATCCCAAGTCTCCCGAAGTTCTGCGAGTCTCCCCGATAGCGGCTTCCTGACGCCCGCAATTAGGCCTACATAAAATCTCCCGGATCTTTCAGCAATGGAGTAGGCCCCTATGTGTATTTGGTGAAACTGATTGGTTATTGATCTTATCTCTAATTGTTTGACATACAATCATAATACTGACATACAATCATACTGTTGAAAATAATAAAATAACTGTTTTGTGAACTTTATTCAACATAGCCAGTGATTTAGGCAATATTTATGGTGTTAATTATAGTGAAATATACAATTTCACAAAAATAGGGTTAAAACAGGTAAAAAAATGGAGACATAATTTTTCTCCATGTTCAATGACCTCTAAAGACAGTCCAACCACTCTCCAAAAATTAACATTTCAATCCCACAGAAACCACATAGGCCCCCTGACTATCAACTGAATTTTGCTATGTGGGAATGTATCAGTGGCCATTCACCTGGGATGGAACGATTTGAAACTGGATACAAACATGACGCAATACTTTTCAATTATGCAAAAGCCATTCTTCTCCTATTATACACAGCAGACTGTGGACCAATAGGAGAGAACAGCTGACTACTTCGGTGGAGAGTTTAGTTTAACATAGGATTAAAGAAGACAGACGCAGATGGACATAAGGGGCAGTGGTATTTAACACATGCTGTAGTGTGGCCTATACCAACAGCCACTCAGACAGAGAGCCTCCTATGATAGTGCATTTCCTGCATCCTTCCTGCATCCTTCCACCCACAAGAGGTCATGCGGCCTGAAGGCTGGCTCTGTCTTTATTATCACAGGCCCGTATTCAGTCCAAATTAAATAAATAGACTGCTTTACGTCAACATGACGTCGTCGTGGGTTCAGTACCGCGGAGAGTACCCTCCGCTGCCAGCGGCCCGCTCGCACCCGCTCGCTCAGGGTGGAGCCGATGTGGGGAGGGTGAAAGGAGGTGGGAGCGGATGGGTGAAATATCGCGAGTGTTTGAGGGGATGCTTGTTGGCTGGTTTCGCAGAGCATCACATCGGCCACTATTCTGATCACACTGTGCGAAACCTCAGAATCGTGACGCGGGCGCTTCACACACTAACCTTCAGCAATCAAGGAAATGATAAAAGCCATCCGGAAAACGAAAGCACGAACGATTTCACGATTAACTAAAACTATCAGGTGCAGTTTGTAATGAAAACAGATTTGTAGGAAGCTATACAAATTGCATGCTTGCAACCTAACAGAAAAGAAGCGGACACCGTTCCCCACCGAGGTCTGTTTGTGCAATTTCGTCCATTCGATTAAAATGTTAATTTAATAGTATTGTGAGAGGATTTATCACGAGCAATGTGTGTTGTCTTCTCCGTCGGTGTAGGCTAAATCACATAGCCTACGACCTAAGGAATCTGGTCTCGGATGTAGAAATGTGATGTCCGGCATCATTCTCTGAAGGGCGCTATTGCCGTCGACCTCAATCTTGATTTTAGACGTCTCCAAGCACATCGGAATAGTATCTGTAGCGACGTAGTGCAATGCTTTTGCCTAACTGTGTTAATTGTGGAGATCAGTATGTTTTTGATGAGGATGCGACAAATCTCCCCTGCGTCCTGCCGTCTGTATATTGTTATTATTTCATTATTTGTTACGTTTGCCTACACTGAATGCCCTTCATAGCTGTAGCCTACTTTTAAACCATCGCAAGGCAGACTATACAGGCCTAGAATAAACAGTAGTAGGCTATTCTGTTTCAGAAATCCTCCAGTCCAGGCTCTATATAGCACTGTGTTGGTTTGCATAACGTTACGGTCGACGGGCAGGTGAAGCGCTGAATATAACTGAAATTGGCGATGTTCTCAGGGTCGTTGGTCCTCTAAATGTATATTCACCAATACCACTGTCAGGGCAGGCTTTTGCATATGTAGACCGAGATCATTAGGCCACAGTGTTTTTGCTCACACATAATAACAATCATGATTCCAAGAGGAAGAAATGCTAGGCCTTCTGAATAGAGTACTTGCATCTGAACAGCATTCTCTTCCACAGTGGTTTTCATTATCAAGTGAACAACACAACAGGTCTTGTCAATGCATCATGCTCTCTTTATCTTAGCCCTCTGATGGTGTTAATGTGTTCCAGTGATCTGAAAGAATATTTTTTATTCCCTAGGCAACTGAACATCAACTGACATATAGAGGATAAAGATTCAAGTGTCCCCATGGCAGGTATGTAATATTTAACAGCGTTAGTACATTTTGATATACTGGCACTGCAGCTGATGTTCATGTAAATGATTTGATTTCTTTACAGAAAACAACTTCCCACCTTTACCCAAGTTTATTCCTCTGAGGCCATGTTTTTATCAGGACTTCGAAGAGATCCCAGATCAGAGACGCACCATGTGCAAGCGCCTGTACTACCTGTGGATACGTAAGTCTGTCAGACACAGGACAGGGGCAGTTCCACACCAGCCCCATCACACACACACACACACACACGCACACACACACACACACACACACACACACACACACACATGCCTCCTGAGCAGCGCTCTCCATACTGACTTATGAACTCCAAACATGTTGTGTCTTCAGTTTGCTGGAAGAAACAGTGAGCTGCATGTAATCATAGCAGCTGATCACACTGAATTTAACCCATCGCGTGCCAGTCTCCAGAGTTGTAATGTCACTTGTGTTGACACTCAAAACAAGGACTCACAAAGCAATCTGGTTTAGCAAGATCTCCAGGCCAGGCGCCTTTGGCTGTGGAACTTGTATGCTGTTATACAGTACATGTTCATCCAAGAAACCTATGAGCTGTTTCACAGAAGACATTGAATGTTGGTGTTTCTATCTAACACACTATCAATTAGAAAGCATGGGTAACATTTACTTCCTTTTGAAAGCATGGGTAACATTTACTTCCTTTTGAAAGCATGGGTAACGTTTACTTCCTTTTGCTACTGCTGTGGCTGGGATGTAACAGGGCCTCTCCGCTTCAGGTATTTTATGACATTTTTGATAGACATTTTTACCACATAGGGTTTTAGTGGCCATGTAGTGGATACTTGTTCTAGAGTATTAGCTTGTAGTTGTATTGATTAGAGTTAGATGTAAATTTCCACCAACCTTGTGTGTGATAGATAGATAGCTAGCTTGATGTGTAGATTGATAGGATGTGAAATAACGCTGTCATCACAGCCTTCAGCGTGAGATCCAAAACCAGCTGACTCAGAGGATTCCATGGCACTTGTCTTTCCTCTCAGTGAACAGCGCTACTCTGGCGGTGAATCTGATTGGCTGCCTGGCGTGGATGTGCGGCGGGGGCGGGGCTACTAACTTTGGCATGGCTATCCTGTGGCTGATCCTCTTCACCCCCTGCTCCTATGTCTGCTGGTTCCGACCCATCTACAAGGCCTTCAAGTGAGCGCCACGCATGTCTACTGGGCTGGGTTAAGGGGCCCTCTGACCTGCTCTCAGGCCTTACTCTGTGTGTCCCTCTCTGCTCCCTGTAGGTCAGACAGCTCCTTCAACTTCATGGCGTTCTTCTTTGTGTTCATGGCCCAGGTGGTGATCAGCATCATCCAGTGTGTGGGCATCCCTGGCTGGGGAGTGTGGTAAGAAGGGGGGGGGGGGGGGGTGACCAGTAAAATAATTAATGATGGTCAGTTCAGGGTCCAGCACTGGTGACCAGTAATGGTCTGTTCAGTGTCCAGCAGCGGTGACCAGTAGAAGAGTTAATGATGGTCTGTTCAGCATCTAGCGGTGACCAGTAGAATAGTTAATGATGGTCTGTTCAGCATCTAGCGGTGACCAGTAATGGTGTGTTCAGCGTCCAGTGGCGGAGTGTCTCAGTAGGCCGTGGCAGCAGAAGAGAGTGGAGGACACATGGCTACCTCAGGTGTCTCTCAGCCAATCAGATCTCATTATCTCAGAGGCCAGGGTGGGAAAATAGACCGCTAGTAGGTTAGTGGGACAGAAACGGAAACATTCAGGTGCTGCTCTGGTGCTGTGAGGGGGTTGGCTAGTGTGGAGAGTGACGCAGCTTAACAATGGTGTAAATGACTAACGGTGGGGTAAATAAATAACAATGAAGTAAATGATTAACAGTGGGGTAAATTATTAAAAGTGGGGTAAATAACTAATAGTGGGGTGAATGACTAACAGTGAGGTAAGTGATTAACAGTGGGGTAAATAACTAATAGTGGGGTGAATTACTAATAGTGGGGTAAATAACTAACAGAGGGGTAAATGACTAACAGTAGGGTAAATTACTAATAGTGGGGTAAATAACTAGGTTAATAGTGAGATGAATGACTAACAGTGGGGTAAATTACTAGTAGTGGGGTAAATAACTAACAATGGGGGAAATAACTAACAGTGGGGAAAATGACAAATGCAAAAGAATCTTTTACTGTTTTGCATTCTACAGATGAACATTTAGCGCTGGTTAAAACAGACAGAATAATTTGAATGTTTTACTCTTAAGGCGGGGATCACATTGGCCAGCGGCAAGCTGCAATGTCAAGTTCTATCTAGTTCCTAAGCAACATAAATGGTTTTCCTAAACTGACAATTGCATACTCTCGTGTTGCACTTTTAAAGTTGAATCAAGTTTAATGTTCAGCTTGTTCAACGCTAGCATTATGCCAGCGTTGCCACCGTTCCGCTGCCGAACCATAGAGAATGATCGGAAACCTGCCGCTTTCCGCTGGTCAGTGTGATCACCGCCAAAGAGGGAGGCTTCACCAGATGCGTAACTGTAGCGTTCCGCTCCCGGAATGCTCCTGCAACAATTAGTTTCCACTATCATCAATGGAACTGGCAACACCAGACATAGTAGGCGTGTACATCGGAAAAACTTTAGAAGACTTAGTCTTCTAAAACTATTTTTGCACTTTGCGAACGAATCGTTTGAATTGGGCACCCGCTGCAGCCCATCTGTAATGGGGGGAAATTAATTTAGCCTCTGATCCATGTTACAATTTCAGAGAAAACTGTAGGTTAATGTAGTTTTCATGTAAGATACATAATATATGACCAGGCATTACTGAATTGATCATCTTCCACGATGATATGTTCCTAAATGAAAGGTCATTAGTGTTTCCTTTGTTTCTGTATTGTGATGAGGCCTGCGTGCTGTCTTTTTTGGTCTGCTGTGCTAACCGTAACAGTAACCCTAATTTGGCCTGTGATGTCTGTGATTGCTTGCAGTGGCTGGCTGGCCACCATCACCTTTTTTAGCACCAATGTGGGCTCTGCTGTGGTCATGCTGATCCCAACGATTATGTTCACGGCGATGGCTGTGCTCTCCTTCATCGCCCTCACTAAGGTAGGATGCTCTTCTTCTCTCATTCACTAGGGGACAAATCCTTACGTATGTGTGTGACAGGTTCATAACCCTGTATGTATGTGTGTGACAGGTTCATAACCCTGTATGTATGTGTGTGACAGGTTCATAACCCTGTATGTATGTGTGTGTCAGGTTCATAACCCTATGTGTGTGACAGGTTCATAACCCTGTATATATGTGTGTGTCAGGTTCATAACCCTGTATGTATGTGTGTGTCAGGTTCATAACCCTATGTGTGTGACAGGTTCATAACCCTGTATATATGTGTGTGTCAGGTTCATAACCTTGTATGTATGTGTGTGTCAGGTTTATAACCCTGTACATATGTGTATGTCAGGTTCATAACCATGTAAGTATGGCTATGTCAGGTTCATAACCCTGTATGTATGTGTGTGACAGGTCCATAACCCTGTATGTATGTGTGTGTCAGGTTCATAACCTTGTATGTATGTGTGTGTCAGGTTTATAACCCTGTACATATGTGTATGTCAGGTTCATAACCATGTAAGTATGGCTATGTCAGGTTCATAACCCTGTATGTATGTGTGTGTCAGGTTTTTAATCCTGTTTGTATGTGTGTGTCAGGTTTATAACCCTGTATGTAGGTGTGTGTCAGGTTTATAACACTGTATGTATGTGTGTGTCAGGTCCATAACCCTGTATGTATGTGTGTGTCAGATCCATAACCCTGTATGTATGTGTGTGTCAGATCCATAACCCTGTATGTATGTGTGAGTCAGGTTCATAACCCTGTATGTATGTGTGTGTCAGGTCCATAACTTCTACCGTGGCAGCGGTGGCAGCATGAGCAAGGCGCAGGAGGAGTGGACCACGGGGGCCTGGAAGAACCCTCACGTCCAGCAGGCAGCGCAGCAGGCAGCTATGGGCGCCGCCCAGGGAGCCATGCAGGGCCAGCAGCAGCAGTACTCCGCAGCTCCCACCTACAACTACGACGAGCCCATGTAGTCTGCCACTAGGGAAGGGGGGGGGGGGGGGGGGTTTGGGGGAGGGTACTGAGAATGGGGGGGGTACGGGGTGGGAATGGGCAGAATTAGATGTCAACTAAGAGTTGGGTTTCCTCTATTGTAAGAACACATTAGATCATGCACACGCACATGGCTGTGTGTCTCAATGAGTGGTCGTATCACGTGTTTCTTTCAGTTCATAAAAGTAAACATTTAGCAGAAGGTGTGTGTGTGTAACCTGTGATATTCTGAGAACATTAGTGTATATGACATCTGATAGCTTTTCAACAGGACTGGACAAGCTCCTGGGTTGAAACATTCCACTGGCCTCTGTAGTCTTGCGTACAGACCATCACACACACACACTAGGGTTGCAGAGTGCTTGTGCTCGCGTCTTTGCGTCAGTAGGCAACGTGGCGAATCAGCTACACCTGTCCCACACACCACAAGCCACCTACTCCACCTCTCAAGCGCTTCTCTGAGAGGAAACCGAGCGTTTCTGAGTTCTTATTTATTTGTTAGAGTCAGGAAGGGTCTCTGACTGTCTCATGTGATCTTAATGTGTTGGCAGCATGGCACGACCATTCTATACCACTGCATCGATGGGCGCAGCCTGGCACCACCATTTTGTACCACTGCAGCGGTGGCCGCAGCCTGGCACGACCATTCTGTACCACTGCAACGGTGAGCGCAGCCTGGCACGACCATTCTGTACCACTGCATCGATGGGCACAACCTGGCACGACCATTCTGTACCACTGCAGTGGTGGGGGCAGCCTGGCACGACCATTCTGTACCACTGCATCGATGGGCACAGCCTGGCACGACCATTCTGTACCACTGCAGTGGTGGGGGCAGCCTGGCACGACCATTCTATACCACTGCATCGATGGGCGGGCGCAGCCTGGCACGACCATTCTATACCACTGCAACGGTGGGCGCAGCCTGGCACCACCATTCTGTACCACTGCAGTGGTGTGGGCAGCCTGCCTCCACCATTCTGTACCACTGCAGCGGTGTGGGCAGCCTGGCTCCACCATTCTGTACCACTGCAGCGGTGTGGGCAGCCTGGCTCCACCATTCTGTACCACTGCAGCGGTGTGGGCAGTCAGGACTCCACTTCCCTCCACCTTTCAGTCCAGTATCCAGTGGCCTTATCACAGGTCTTAAAGGAGTTTTGATATTTTTTTCTCACATATTATTTGTTGTGACATGTTGTTATTTTTTTATTTATATTATTATTTACATGTTAGATGTTTATGTTTATGTTGTTGATGTGAATCAGGTCTAATTGGAGGTCTGCGGGTCATGTGACTTGTGCAGGCCAATCCAAACCTGTCTATAGTGTTAAGTGGTTCTTACCTCAGTGTTCCGAAATGCTCCGCCCCTGCAGGTGTAATCAGTGTTCTGAGAAGCTCCGCCCCTGCACGTGTACTCAGTGGTCAGTGGCAGACTGAGGGTCCGTCAATCTACGCTACGTCCGACACACTCTGGACGCTCCGAACGGCAATTTACGAACGTACCCTGAGATGCGGTAGAGCACAGTCTGATGCGATAGCCTCTGTTAGCGTCCAGTCTGATGCGATAGCCTCTGTTAGCGTCCAGTCTGTTGCGATAGCCACTGTTAGCTTCCTGCTGTTCCACCACTGCCAAGCGTTCACTAGAGGCCAGCTCTGAGGCTGAGCTCAAGCCTTGGTCTCTCTTTCTGCATTTTGTTATAAGTTGCACAATTCTTCAGGAAAAGCTCGTTTGACCTCATGATTTGGACCATTGTTGCTTCGTATGGAGTCATTTTCCAAAAGTGTGGTTGGTTTACAGGGACCTTCTAAAGCAGAGGTTTATTCCCTGCAGCGAAAGCACATGCCCCATATTCAGCCACTGGGAGCTTTACAAGCGTTTTATCAACGTTGGTGAGTTACCATTACAGACCGCTGAGTGACCCAAAGAGAGCGTAACTGTACTGGGTTTCATTGGCCTGTGGACATGTTGGTAAACGGACGTATGTTTACGTAGTTGCCACATCAGTCTGTTTGGCCAAACAGGCAAGTGTAATGCCTGTGATGTGTCAAAGCCCACTTCCTGTGACATCACACTCTTATCCTCAGTGGTTCCTTATGGGCTCTGTGCACTAGCTTTCTTGAAGTCAGCAACCAGTTTCCTGTTCGTCGACATCACTGTCAACAAGAACTTGAAGAGGAGTGCTTCAGTTGTACCAAAACGTGTGCTCACCGAAAATCCTTCCCTCCTGATTTTGTGCAGCCTCTGCACGTAGGCCGGCGTTTTTAGGAAAAAGATGGAAGCTAAAAACACTTTTATAACGACTTGAAGCTGAGCAGAGTAGCACACAGTGCTCCAGTGCCGCCCACGGACATTAAGACTCACGTACATTGTATCTTATGTTTTGGTACAACTAAAGCACTCCTCTTCAAGTGCTTGTTGACAGCTCGACAAATAGGAAACTGGTTGTTGACTTTAAGTAAGCTAGTGCACAGAGCTTATAGGCAATATTTGACATGGTGGGGGCTAGAGAATATGTTAAATAGTCAATGCAAAATTATCCAGAAAATGAAGAAATTTAAACTAGACACATATGCCTCTGGAGGCTGTGAGATAGCTGGAAACATCAGGGTTTTGTAGGCGGTGTCATATTATGGTGTACAGTTAGAGCTTTGTGCTGGGCTGACAAGCTCAGTGTGTTATTGGACATTATTGTAACTGTGTACATAGGATGAAATCACTAATTAGCGCCGGGCATGTAACATAGTGCCAGTCATCTCGTAATGTGAAGTCAATGGAGGGTGTTTCTTTCTCTTCTCTGTTTATTTTTTAATATGATGTTTTTTGGTTTCTATTTTTGTGTATATTTGTGTGTATGTGTGTGTGTGCAAGTGTTTGTTCCTTAGCGGTGGGTTTTAATGAGCTTTGGTTGGATGGGGGTGTGACATCCTTTTGTGTAGGTCTGGCTGAGCGTGTGTGTCTCCACAGCCTAGATGAGAGAGATGTGTGTAACTGCTGTGCCAGGACTTGACCTCACCTCTCTATGTAGATGCAGCGCCCCCTAGTGGAAACTAAATGGCCATAGGGTCCTACTACTACAGTTCAGTGTTCAATACTGGAGTCTGTTCTCTAACATCTGCACCAGCCAATGAACAGCCCACTCCTCCCAGCCAGGCCCCATTTACCCATGCCAATACTATGATCTTAACGCGTCAATATCCACACTGTCAAATAGATGGAGACATTCTTTATGTAAAGTACACAGATGACAATAGAACTAAAAAAAGCTAGTCTTCTATGTATAGTGTGTCAAGTGTGGTGAATTTATAAACTGTAAGTTGAACCAAACTGTGAGCCATGTATATGTCGGACACAGTGTGTGTGTAGGTATGCATGTGCCTGTGTGTGTGTGTGTGTGTGTGTGTGTGTGTGTGTGTGTGTGTGTGTGTGTATATATGTGTGTGTATGTTGATGTGTTGATGTAATTTCTGTGACCCTGCCCTTTATGGAATGTATTGTAGTCTTGGAGACGAGCTACAGTTCATTTGCAAGATCAGTATGCTCAGTATTTGTAGGGGCTCACAGCTTTTAAACAGCCATCACGTCACTCATGGATCAGTTGGTCAAGCTCCCTTGTACTGCACATGATTCTACTCTGTATAATGTATTATAATATCCTATACTAGTAGTATGTTATTGTGTGAGGAAAATGTTTATGGGAATTGGGGACACAAGCGTGATCTTCTCTGATCTGTTGTAAAGAAACAGTTAATCTCTAAGCATGACACCCTGAGGCCTGGCGCTGGACTTTCAGAACAATTGCTTTTGGTTTTTGTTACTTTTGTATTATTTTTCTTCTCCCTGGTCGATAGTAAACTGATATTGTTGCAGTCTCCTTGCTGCTTTGCCTGGTCATCCACTTTCTTTTCCTCCCAGAGAGGAACTGCATTCATGGTAATAACATGTGAATTACTCTAACTAATGTCCCAGATAAAGAATGATTGAAGATTTGGGGGACCTCATGGGGGAGGGGGAGGGGGGGGGGGTAGAGAGAGAGGGATTGTGAAAAAGGTACTCTAAGGCTAAACATACCACATGATTGGCACAATGTATGTGAGTGCGTAAGGGGAGAGATTGGGATTGGGCCTCCTTTTAAAGAGCACAACATTGCTGCATGGATTGTGGGTCAAGAAGGGACTACAAAGAGATATAATTGTAATAGCGCCTCACAGCTCAGGGAGGTATTACAGCCCTCTCTGAGGTCTTCAGCATTGACTTATGCAGTTAATGAATAAAAATACAATTAATGAAAAATGAATAACAATTGCCTAGAATTAAAAAGGAAATTAAATATACATATCAAACTATTACAACAACTAAATGACAAACACAAAAGATGGATGACAACAGACGAACACTAGTGTACAGTCATCTCTCCGCCAGGAGCATTTATTCTTATTACTACGCAGGTCACGTAACCTGGTAAAAACAATCAAGCTGATAATTTGACGTGACCCCAATTTACCACCAGGTGGAGACAAATGTGAATGTAAAGAGAATCGGAGCGGAAAGCGAACGCCGCATCCATGCTGATGACTTGCTCTGCCCGCTGAGTGACGTGTTCCAGTGCCGCGTAATGACCTTGATCAGTTTTCAGTTGGTGGTCACCGTGGTAACTTCGCCATCAAACACACACAAATCCAAAAAATATCACACAAACACAGTTTACCCCACATAGGCTTCCTGGTCAAGCATCAGGCAGCAGACATCATAGCTGCCTGCTGCTAAGATAGCCTAGGCCTACATGTCAAATAAATCACTCAATAAAAACAGATTTGTGACTATTTAGCATCCGGTTTCTACAGTGTGTAGGCCTACGTGTTAGCAAACAGCATGTTACATAGGCTAGTGTGACCAGACGTCCCCGGTTTCTGTGACCTGTCCCCGGAAAAGTCCCCGGTTTTTACTGTGACTGACAGACCCGAAATTAGAATATTTTTTTTTTTTTAAAGTTAAAAATGAAAAAGCAAAAATGAGGCGTTGTAATCACAGGTATCTCTGGCTGATGGGTTCAAAACTGCACAGAATTTGAAGTATAGGATCATTATGACACCCTCATGGAGTGCCATATCAGCTACACGCACACACACACACACACACACACACGCAAGCACATGCATGCATGCACGCAGGCACACACATGCATAAACACAGACACACACACACTCACGCACATGTCATGCACACACACACAGGCACGTACGCACACACTCACACGCATGCACACACATAAACACACCCACACGCACACACACATAAAAACACACACACATGCTGGCACACGTCATTTACATACACAAAAGTAGGGGATGGAGACAAATTGACAAGCGTGGTTTATTTTTGCGGGGAGAATGTGCAGGACTGGGCAGCGGTCATATTTTTTCGGTCGTACATTATATCTAATTTCTTCATCTGATGACTGTACCTACCCACCATAGAAATATCCTAGCATTCATAGCGTGAGAATCATAATTTGAACTGTCCAATATGTAGGCTAAACCCCTTCAGCCACTACATGGAATGGCAGCAGCAATCACTACTGTATCTCAGGTAACCTTACTAACACCAGACAGAATGTGTGTGCAGGAAATAAATATGCATAAATAATAATAAACAATGAGTAACCTAAACATGTGTGCAGTGCATTTGTCATTTTTGCTATTTTTTTTGCATTTGCTATTTTCCTCTGTTAAAATCAGCAATGGCGGGGTAATGTCACTTCTGTAAACGTTTAAACAAAACAGAGAGCGAGCTCGCTACTCCCTCCCCTCCCTCCCGTGCAATTGAAACTCTCCTAAACGCGCATCTTGACGGTGATTGGTTGGAACACTATTTATTTTGGAAAGAAAAGAAGGAATGCTTCTCTGGGTCGACAAATGTTAATTATAGTCAAAAAATTCAGGGTGCTCTTCAAAAAGGGCGTAAGTTAACTTTGAGAAAACAGAAAAGTGAGGCACTCCTGATAACTATAAAAAGCCTTTAATCAAAATTGGCTACCATTCCAACCATTCCCACACCTCTCTACCTGGTAAATGTGTTCACCTGTGTGTGTCTGGCATGCCCTGATGAAAACTGTATAGTTGAAACGCGTTGGCATGTAGCCAATTTTGATTAAAGGCTTTTAGTTATCAGGAGTGCCTCACTTTTCTGTTTTCTCACTATTTATTTTGGTTTTGAGTGGTTGGTAGCACTGTTGCGGTCTATTGTTTTTGTGTGCAGATCTCAGAGCCTAGGCTGCCTACAGGGACGCGTTTTTTTGACGGCCATGCTTATGGAGCGGGCAGCTAGCGGATCGCGAGGAAAGATTAGATGAATGTGATCATTTATGTTTGGGCATGCAATTGCTGATATAACCTTTAATATTTAGAGGATTTATTTAGTGAACTGCAATTCAATGGTCAGTGTTGTATTTGTTGTTATTGTACTAATGCAGGATGAGGATATGGACTGCTGTTGTATTTGTCTTTATTGTTGTACTAATGCAGGTTGAGGATGGGCTGCTGTCTGGTGGCTCTACCTCTACGGTAGGCTGTGATAAAGAGTCAAAATATACTGTGTGGCACACATGATCAATACCACACACACACACACAAACACACCCACACACTCACATGAACACACTCGCATGCACACACTCACTCTCTCACACAAACACACACACACGCACACACACCCACCCACCCACACACACACACACACACACACGTACACACTCACTCACACAAACACACACACACGTACACACACACACACACACACACACACACACACACATACATACACACATACATACACACACATTCACAGAAGAACCCACATCCACTCACACATACACACGCACATCCACCACACATATTCACTCATGTGGTTTAAGAGAGAGAGGGAGAGAGACTGGACGCCTGTGTGTGTGTGTTTGTGTGCATCTGTGTGTGTGTGTGTGTGTGTGTCTGTATGTGTGTGAGTGTGTACGTGTGTGTGTGTGTGTGTGTGTGTGTGTGTGTGTTTGTCCCTCTCGTGATGTGGAGGAGCTGCAGTGCTGACCAGGTGAGCTGTGAGATTTACAGTGTCTCATCTCCTGGCTCAGGCTCCCTGGACTCAGGAGCAAGCACAGTGCATAGTAACACACACACACACACGCACACACACACACACACACTCTCTCTCTTTCTCTCTCTCTCTCTCTTTCTCTCTCTCACACACACACACACATAGACACACACACTTGCTGCACTTCCAGGAGTACCTGTTTTGTACCCATCAGTGTGTGTTATCTGTGGTGGTGATGAACGCACCTGTCTGCTGTGTGTGCGTGTGTGTGTGTGTGTGTGTGTGTGTGTGTGTGTGTGTGTGTGTGTGTGATTGCCCTGCAGAGTCTAGAGAGAGAGGAAGGTGCTGTGTGACTGTGGAAATCGAACAGGATGCAAGGGAGAGAGAGGGACAGAGAAGAGAGAAGGAATAGAGAGGGAAGGAGAAAAAAGAGATGGAGGAAGAGAGAGATGGGGGAAGAGAGAGATGAGGGAAGAGAGAGATGAGGGAAGAGAGAGATGGAGGAAGAGAGAGATGAGGGAAGAGAGAGATGGGGGAAGAGAGAGATGGAGGGGGGTAGAGAGAGAGATGGAAAATGTGTGCATACGCTCACTGAGAAGAGAAGCACCTGAGAGGGGAGGGGAGCGAGACATATGGAGAGAGGGATGAAGAGAGAAAGGGAGAGGGAGGGAGGGAGGGAGAGAGAGGGAGGGAATTACAGAAACTGCAACAGACTCAGAATGGCTGGACACTGCTGAGAAGGGGAGGAGGAGGCAACGGACAGGAGCTGCTCAGTGGAGAACAGGAGAGAGGAGAGAAGAGGAGAGAGGAGTAGGAGAGAAGAGGAGAGAACAGAAAAGGAGAGGAGAGGAAAGGAGGAGAGAGGAGGAGGAAAGAAGAGAGAAGAGGAGAGAACAGAGAAGGAGAAGAGAGGAGAGAAGAGAAGAGAGCAAGAGAGAACAGAAGAGGAGAGAGCAAGAGAGAACAGAAGAGGAGAGGAGGAGAAGGGGAGGCAAAGCAGACTCACAGGAGCACCAAGGAGGGGACTGGACTCAGGAGTGGATTCCTACTGAGGCCCTTTGAGCTCTGAAGAAGGTAGACTCACACACACACACACACACACACACACACACACATACACACACACACACACACATACATACACACACACAGGCACACCACATGCACACACACACACACACACACACACACACACACACACACACACACACACACACTCACACACACACACACACACGCACACTGAGAGAGGAGTAGGAATGAGACACACAGACACACACAGAGACAGACCGACATACACACACACACACACACACACACAGACAGACAGACAGACACACATACACACACACAGAAAGACAGACATACACACACACACAGACAGACATACACACACAGACAGAACAGACTAATTGAAGTGAGACGGTGTTCGTAGGTGTCCAAGAGGAAAAGAAAGGCCCATCAGCCTTCTTTGACACCACTGTTCTAAATGGACGTTCTCTTTTGATCTGTGCTCTCAACTCTGATGGAGCTGTTCTGATTGGACGTTCACTTTTGCTCTCTGCTCTCAACTCTGACACCACTGTTCTGATTGGACGTTCACTTTTGATCTGTGCTCTCAACTCTGACACCACTGTTCTGATTGGAAGTTCACTTTTGATCTGTGCTCTCAACTCTGATACCGCTGTTCTGATTGGACGTTCACTTTTGATCTGTGCTCTCAACTCTGACACCGCTGTTCTGATTGGACATTCACTTTTGATCTCTGCTCTCAGCTGTCCAGTGCTGGGCTCAGGGATCTAGCCTGAGCTGGAGCGAGAGACGGAGAGCTGCCCAGCGTCGGCCGAGAGATGAGGGCACTCTGACAGGCCGGCTCCACATCAGCTCCAATGGAACAATACAGCAGACAGCCTCTCTGACAGGAGCAACTGGCAGAAGCCTTTAAGAAGTCAGGCAGCTTCCAGGAAGAAGTGTACAGTGGTGCTGCAGATCAGAGAGCAGAAAGCAGAGAGAAGAGAGCAGAGAGCAGAGAGAAGAGAGGAGAGAAGAGAGAAGAGAGGAGAGAGGAAAGAAGAGAGCAGAGAGAAGAGAAGAGAGAAGAGAGGAGAGAAGAGAGAAGAGAAAAGAGAAGAGAGGAGAGAGCAGAGAGAAGAGAGGAGAGAAGAGAGGAGAGAAGAGAGGAGAGAAGAGAGGAAAGAAGAGAGGAGAGAAGAGAGGAAAGAAGAGAGTAGAGAGGAGAGAAGAGAGGAGAGAAGAGAGGAAAGAAGAGAGGAGAGAAGAGAGTAGAGAGAAGAGAGGAGAGAGGAGAGAAGAGAGGAGAGAGGAAAGAAGAGAGCAGAGAGAAGAGAGAAGAGAGGAGAGAAGAGAGGAGAGAAGAGAGCAGAGAGAAGAGAGGAGAGAAGAGAAAAGAGAAGAGAGGAGCGCAGGAGCATAGAGCAGAGAGGAGAGAGGAGAGAAGAGAGAAGAGAGGAGCGCAGAGCAGAGAGAGGCTCACACTTCACCACTCCAACAGGGAGAGGCACACGCTCTGTTCCGTGTTCCGTGTTCTGTGTCCTGTGATCTGTGTTCTGCAGGCTACAGGCTGAACATGAACTCCTGTGGTGGGGTGGCGGGTCAGTTCAGTGGCATGCAGGGGATCAGCGGCAGGCTGGTTGGACGTCTGTAGGGTGTGTGTGTGTGTGTGTGTGTATGTGTGTGTGTGTGTGTGTGTGTGTGTGTGTGTGAAGCCCGCTGCCTGCTTGTGTCTTGGGGGCCTCAGACATGGACCCCCAGCTCTGCGGTCCTGTGACGGTCTGGCGCCGACCCGAAGAGGATGTCCTGCATCGGGCACCCGCCCGGGGCCCCGGGGCCGTGTGAGTGTGAGCGCGCATGTGTGTGCGCGCGTGTGAGTGAGCGCAGCGGCGGACGCAGGCAACACATCAGAAGCCACATGAGGGAAGTGATGGAACAGCTGGAGTACGTGCTCGCCGAGCTCAAGGACGTGGCGCGAGAACTTCAGGAGGTAATACCTGTGTGTGTGTGTGTGTGTGTGTGTGGTCTCTGGTTCTCTGTTTCTCAGTCCCCCTGCTGAGCCCCAATGTATTGATATTGCAGCCTGTGAATCCTGCGTCATGATCAGTCAGCTAGGAGTTGGATATTACTGTAAGTTGAACGTTGTAGGTTTTCAAAACTAACTTTGGCAGCACTGTGTCCAAACAGTTGTGCTACCTCAGCAGAGTTGAGTTGAGTGTTTTATCCGTGTGTGTGTAGTTCAGGTTAATGTGTTTTATCCATGCATGTCTGTAGTGCAGGGGCCGTATTCACAAAGAATTTTAAGGCTAAAAGTAGCTCCTAACTGGTGAATTTAAGAGCAACTCCTAAAAATAATGGCCGTGTCACTCCTAATTTTTCTCACTAAAAGTAATTCACAAAGAATTTTAGACCTAAAAGTAGCACCTAAGTCTAGGACAGCTTAAAAGAAGTCGAGAGGACTCCTACTGTAACTCCCTAAGACCTATTCACAAACCGCTTTTTGTGGCATTTCGCGTCGCGATGTTTTGAAATCCCATGCGGCTACAGGAGCTTCTAATCGCGAGGGAACAATTTTGCATTGTAGGCATAACTAAGGATGCAATAACGCCACCAACAACCAAAACTACTCATTCTCAACATGTAAATATGTCTCATTGTGAATCAAATTAAAATATTCTCCTTTTTGTATAGGCATAGGCATATGGTGACAGATTCATTTAATAATGTTGCAAAGATACTGCATCAATCCGTATGTTTCATTAGGCTACTAGGCTATTTGTTTCGCCTTACTCTTTATTCATTTAGGCTAGGCCTTTTTATTCAGTTATTCATCATCTTCCGTCCTTTGCACCATACAGTCTGTGCTTTTCACTACTTGTGTAGCACACGCATTCTCAGACCTGTCACCTGTCACTCATCATCGTAAGGGAGGTGTTTGGAATCATGTTACAATCATCAGCCAATCAAGGTGGCCACTTCAGTCAAGCTCGTGCATGAGTAATGACGTCATCCATAGCAACGAAGACTCACTCTTATTTTAGGAGTTGTCATTTTTCCTTACTAAGAGTAGGTCTGAAAGGCTTTTTAAGAGAAAACTCCTAGCTAAAATCTTTTAGTGTGATTTAGGAGTACTCCTAGTGGTAAGATAAAAGGCTGTGAATACAGCCCCTAGTTAATGTGTTTTATCCATGCACTGCAAAAACGTATCTAATAAAATCTAATCAAGTGTTATTAATTCAAGATTCAGATTGGTATTGTTTTCAGTATAAAGAGACTTACTTAGCGCTTTCTCATAAAATAATTTGTCAAAGTTTTCTTAAATTAAGTCAAAATGATCTTTCGAGAGAACGCTAGGTAAGTCTCTTCATACTAAAAACAATACCAAACAGATTTTTTGATCTTAATATAAGATTAATAACACTTGGTTAGATTTTATTTTTTGCAGTGTGTGTGTGTGTGTATTCTTTGTTGGCCCGTTTTCATTTCTACGAGCCCTGTGCCACATCACATCAGATGGCTTATGAGCACAGTTTGGTTAGAAAGACGGTGTGTGTTTTTGTAGATGTCGTTTGTGGGATGGTGTTTTGACTGTAGGGGTGTGACGATACACTCAGCCCACGAGACGAGACGATAAACGATATTGGGTTCGAGACGAGACGATATTTTAACACTATTTTAAAGAAATCTTCAATGAAGAAATATATGACTGGAAAAATAGCCTTTAG